>NW_007252780.1:370584-377623 GCF_000164805.1 Carlito syrichta | reverse complement strand
ATGCGCTACCATGCCCAGTTGATTTTTTGATTTATTGTAGAGATGAGGTCTCGCTGCCCAGGCGGGTCTCGAACCCGCGGGCTCAGGCAATCCACTCACCTCAGCCTCCCAAAGGCGCGGGATTACAGGCTGAGCCACCGAGCCCGGCTGAGTGCATGCTTTTATTATCAATCACATATTTATTAAATATCATTCTAAGCTAGTGAATCTTAAATTTCAGAATTCATTAGGATCACCTTGAGCATTTGATATACTGACAGATAAGTCACTTCACTAGAGGTTCTAATTTAGTAGACCTGAGTGGTACCCAATAATTTTCATATTTTAAACATTAGAAACTTTTTTTTAGATTCAGGGGTACATGTGCAAGTTTCTTATATAGGTACATTGCATGATTGTGAGGGTTGAGCTTTTATAGAGCCTGCCACCTAGGTGGTGGACGTGGTACCCGGTGGGTAGATTTTTAACACTTTGCCCCCTTTTAGAGTGCCCCAGTGTTTGTTGTTTCCATTCTTGGTTTGGGTCTGTTCAGTTTTTAGCTTCTCTTATTAGGGAGGGCATGTGGTATTCAGTCTTTTTTTCGGTGTCAATTCCCTTAAGATGATTGACTCTAGATGTATTCATGTTGTTGCCAAGGATATTATTTTGCTATTTTTATGGTTTCAAAGTATTCCATGGTACATACGTACTACTGCAGACTTGATCTCCTATGTGCAAGTGATACTCTTACCTCAACCTCACACATAGTCGGGACTACAGGCCGGTTGTGCCATGTTCTGCTAATTTTTTTAATTTTTAGTTTTTGTTGAAATAGTGAGAGGGGAGATGGTTAGAAGCTGGCTAGACAGATAGAAAGGGAGGATATCAAGAAGTACCTCCTGTGGGAACTTCCCTGCACTGCCCCTGTTATGTAACTTACAATTGAAAATGTGGATAATGTGGTTAAGAACATCCTTCTATGTCAGGATGTTTGCTCAAAAGGGACTCTTGCAACTCAGATGCGGGGGCAATAACTAGGTGCAATAGCTCACCTAGATGTCCTTAATTTGATCCAAGCTCATTATAGTGTCATTAACATGACATTTGCAATGTGGTTTTACCCCCTCAAATGGGATTTTCTGTGGTACTTATGAGAAATAATCAAAATGGTGTAACTCTGGCAAGCTCACACGTTCAATAAAAGCTGGGACCAGGAAGCAGACAGGAAATAAGGCGATGGGTAAGATGCAAGTGAGAATGATTCCCCTAGAAAGGAGAGTGAAAAACACAGAGCACTCCCCCACTACTGGTAATCCATTTTGAGTCTCCTCTCACTTCTGAGAGATTTTCTTGCCCTTTAATAAACTTAATCTCACTCACTCTTATGAGTCATAGTCCTCATTCTCTTTGATTGCAAGACAAGAACTCTGAGATCTGAGCTGACAAATGCAATTGAAAGTTCCTGCAACATTAGTTGGGGGCTCATTCAAGATCATCAAAGGGGTGAGTGGAAGCAGACCTATCTTTTCACTTTCATTTCTGAGGCTTCTTGTCCTCAGAATAGCTCTCTCACTCAAAACAATAACAGGGCCTCTGTCAACCAGTTAAGACTAAACAGCACAGCTGCCAGTCTATAAGACATGAAGGACAGGCTTGTTAATCCTGTTACAATCCAGTTTTCCTTCATAGATGGTTAGCCACAGTGAGGAACTGGACTGAAGTTTAGGGTTAATTAAAGGTCTTTGGCCAAGGCTATTCCTTGGTGTTACTGAAGGCTTCCAGGTCAACTCCATTCCTTGACAAGCCCATTAAGGCATCGGCATAAGGCTTCCAGTCTTTCCCATCACACTTTTTTTCGAAATCACTATGACTGCTATCCCACCTTTGTATTCTATGTTAACGGACATTTTTATAATCTGGGGATATGCTTTTGTTAAATATAATGAGTATCCAGTTTGGGAGGTATGACAGGGAGCAATGTTGTTTTTGTCTTTTTCTGAAAACTGGGGGAAGCAAAGAATTAGAAAGTTGGATCTCATTATGCACTAGGCACTCAGGGACTAGAATGGGAGGCTATTGTTTCCTTAGCATCTTTCTCCTGCTACATCTGGGTTTTTGTTTGTTTGTTTGTTTGTTTGTTTTTTACCATGTCAGGAATCAGCATAGCAATGTTAATTTAGATGGGTTGGCTATGCAGGCTTTTAATTTTCTTCTTTTGGGTGGAATTTTATGTGGGCAGATTTCTTCATTCTTGGACTTCCTTTTACTTCTTTGTTTGAGATGGATCTGGCTTCAGAGTTTCAGATTAAGTTGTCAGGCTCTATCCACCAGTCTAAGAGACCTATCAGGATATAGGGGGTTAAGCCAATATGGATTTTTCCCTTTAGGTGTTTTATCCAGATTTATGCCCAAAAGATCAGATAGACATTTGTTTATCCTGCTAAGACTTAAATCCCAATTGTTCTGCCCCATCTGTCAATGGAAAAACAGTTCATATGATCTGGAAACTATCATAAAAATGCCCCATTGGTTAGCAGTGGTGATCTGTCAAAGACCACTGGAGGGAGAATCTGTGAACTTACACAGCTTTCTCAGACACTTTTAATGCTCCCAACTTGAATGTACACATAGAGCAAAAGGACCTTACTTGCAAGTCAACTATTCCCATTTTTGTGAATGTTGACATTTGGCCAACAATATGGATGATATCTTTAAAGGCCCACAAGGGCACCCACACACACCTCCTCATTTAGAAATCCTTGCTCAAATGTAAGTATTCTTAATCATCTTCTAGTCCTCAATTTGGAAAACAGTATTCAGGTAACTTAAACCAAACCCCAGGGCATCCAGAGGCTGTCAAAGGCGAGAGGCTGGGTTACTGAGTAGGTAAATACAACTATTCCTGTCAACCTGATCCCTTCTGTCACACATGAATTGTGAGGGAGATTGCCTTCACAACTGTGAAGATTTCATTAGCAAGTGGGGACAGGAAGGTAGAAGGACACTTTCCTTCCTTTGATTCTTATTCATGCAGGTAGTTGAAGAGAGGAAAAGCTAAGAGACGACTTTCTTTCTCTCTCTCCCTCCTTTCAGATGGGGAACAAGCCATGTGCAGTACGTACTCCTCTTGAATACATCCTGAAACACTGGTATTCCTTTGATCCTCAAACCACGAAGAAATCATGTCTTTTTTTTTTTTGCATCTAGGCATGGCTGGATTACAAACTACAGGATGCAGAAACCCAGCCTCCAGAGGGAAGTATGAATTACAATTCAATCCTGCAATTAAATCTTTTTTTGTAGATCTGAAGGCAAATGGTCTGAGGTCTCCCTGAGCAGGCCTTCTTTGCTCTGTGAGAAAATATAGACTTTGCCAACATTGTAAGATCAACTTAGCCCTTCTGGCAGTCCTGTCCAAAGATGGTCCAAAAGGACAGGAGCTGCTGACCCTAGAGGCGCTGCCGGGTAAAACAATAGTCACTGAGGTCATCCCACCTGGCCTCTGTGGTCCTCTTTATCCAGGTGTTTCCCATACTTTAACCTAACACTCCCTAAAAATCCACATTCCAGACAAGTTCTTGCTTTATGCATGCCCTTGCAAGAGATGCCTGGTGAATATGGTCCTAGTAATGTACAGGTTCCCTTTTCCATATGGGACTTGAGACAAATTAAAGAAGATCTTAGTAAATTCTTAGATAACCCAGACAGATATATATAGATGCTTTCCAAAATCCAAGTATTTGAGCTTTCCTGGAAGGATATCATGTTACGCTTAAGTCAAATCTTAACAAAAACTGAAAAATAACTAGCCTTGTAGGCAGCAGAGGAGTTTGGAGATGAGCTTTGTGTCTTATATAGTGACAGAGAAGGGGGAAAGCCATACCCAACTGGAAAATTAGCAATACTAGTGGATAATCCTAAATGGGACCCTGGTGGTGACCTGAGAGAATAAAGGAGAAAACACTTTTAGGTGTACATATTAGAGGGGTTGAGAATAAATGAAACCAAACCTCTTGATTACTCTAAGCTATCCATGATAGATTAGAGAGCAGATTAGGCTCCCTCTGCATTTCTGGAAAGGCTAAGAGAGGCTTTAATCAAGAGTATCTCCCTGGCTCTTGAGTCAGTTGAAGGACAACTAACTGATTCTGAAGGACAAGTTTATTACTCAATCAGCCCTCAATATCAGGAGAAAGCTGTAGAAACAGGCCACAAGACCAGACAGTACCTTGGAGAATCTTCTGAAGGTGGCCACCTTGGTCTTTTGCAATAGGAATAAGGAAGAGTCTCAGGAAAAAGAAAGGAGACACAGGAAAAAGGCAGAGGGTCTGGTGGACCCTTTACAGGCCTGTAAACCCCAGGCTCCCTGGGTTCACCAGTTAACTGCTATGGATGCATTAAACCAGGCCAACTTAAGAAAGACTGCCCTGCCAGCAGGAAGAAACCAAAGCCATATTGTTCTTGTCCAGTCTACAAGGGAGGCAGATTGTCCCCAGAGACGAAAGCCTTTGGGTCTAGAGCCAACCTTGCAAATGGTCCAGTAGGACTGAGGGGTCCTGGGGCCTTCCTCCCTGGCTCCAATGGCTCAGACTGCCATTACCATCCCGGAGACCCAGGTCTTTCTGGAGGTCAAAGGGAAGAAAATAGATTTCTTACTGGATACTGGAGTGGCTATATTTTTCTCCTCTCCAATCCGAGTCTCCTCTCTTCCCTTAATGTGACTGTAAGGGGCCTCTAAGGACAAACCTTAACCCAATACTTTTCCCAACTCCTTAGTTGTAGTTAGAGAGACCTCTTATTTACTCATGCCTTTCTAGTTGTGCCCCAAAGCCTGAGCCCTATATTAGGCGGAGATATTTTAGCCTGTGTAAGAGTGATCACCCTTATGCACCCAACAACTTCTCTACCTCCCACTAGTGGAAACAGATATCAATCCAGAAATTTGGACAACTCAGGGAAAAATTGGTTGGGTTATAATAGTCACACCCATCTGCATCCATTGTAGGGACACCACTTCGTACGATGGATGCATCCATCGTAAGGACACCACTTCATACGATGGATGCATTCATCGTAGGGACTTCACTTCCGCAACCAAAAATAATATCCCCTAAAATCAGATGTTAAGAAAGGATTAGAAGTCACCATTAACAATCTGAAGAAACAGGGCCTCCTTAAACTCTGCAACAGCTCTTGTAACATCCAAATATTGAGTACAAAAACCCATTGGAAAATGAAGACTAGTCCAGAACCTCTGTCTCATTAATGAGGCTGTGGTTGCAATTCATCTGGTAGTTCCCCATCCCTGTACTCTATTAGCCCAAACACCTGAAAGAGACAAATGGTTCACAGTCCCAGACCTAAAGGATGCTTTCTTCTGTACTCCATTATACTCTAACTTGCAGTAACTATCTACATTTGAAGATCTTTTTAATCAAGCTGTCCAATTAACTTGACCCAGAGATTCTGGGTGAGTCCCCACCTATTTGGACAGACATCGCCACAGATCTCTCTGAGTTCTTGTACCCCCAAAATTCTGCAGTACGTAGATGATATTCTTCTGTGTACCCCAACTGAAGAAATCACTCACGAAGGTACTAAGTCTCTTCTTAATTTTCTGGCTAACAAAGGATATAAGATTCCAAAATCTAAAGCTCAACTCTGTCAAATCTCAGTGAAATACCTAGGCCTACTCTTATCAGAAGAAGCCAAACATGAAGCAAGAATAAAGCCTATTGCCTTCCTTTCCCTTCTGAAATTTCTTAAACAACTGAGGGAATTTCTAGGCATTACAGGGTTCTACAGGTTTTGGATACCTGGGTACAAGTAAATAGCCCACCTCTTATATCAATTAGTAATGGAAACCCAAGCAACTGGGACTCACATCCTTATCTGGGAACCTGAGGTTAAAAACTCCTTTAGCCAAGTAAAACAAACCTTGCTTGAGACACCAGACCTCAGGATTCCTGTGGAAAAACAAAAAAACCCAAAAAAACAAAACTTATTCTTTATGCATCAAAAGTAAAAGAATGGCTCTGGGAGTTCTAACCCAGACCTGGGGCCTGGTCCAACAACCTGTAAGATACTTAAGCAAGGAACTTCATTTGGTAGGCAAAGGATGGCTGGCCTGCCTTTGGTCAGTCACAGCAGTAGCTTTGCTGGAACCAGAAGCTACTAAGATCTAGCTGTTTATACTTCATTGTGTGACTTGATTACTATCCACCAAACAGAACTGCTAGGTAACTGAGAGCCATCTCCTCAAATACCAGGCTTTATTGCTAGAACTATCTGCAGTTCAGTTAAAAACATACTCCTCAGCTGGGCTCGGTGGCTCAGCCTGTAATCCCTCGCCTTTGGGAGGCTGAGGTGAGTGGATTGCCTGAGCCCGCGGGTTCAAGACCCGCCTGGGCAACTTGGGGAGACCTCATCTCCACAATAAATCAAAATGAGCCAGGCGTGGTAGCACGCACTTGTAGTCCCAGCTACTTGGAAGGCTGAGGTGGAAGGATCGGTGGAGCCCAGCAGGTCGAGGCTGCGGTGGCTGGGAGCAGCCACTGCACTCCAGTCTGGGCGACAGAGTGAGACTCCATCTCAAAAAAACCCCAAAAAACCAAAAAAACATACTCCTCTTTGAACCCAGTCACCTTCCTCCCTGAAGAGGTTGGGGAATCTGAATGTGATTATGAGCAGGTAGTAATACAAACTTATGCAGTCAGAGAGGACTTAAAGGAAACCCTCTTAAAACCCAGACAGCATTCTCTTTACCAATGGAACTTCCTTTGTAAAGCAGGATATGCAGTAGTCACTCTCAGCATTGTTGAGAGTGTACCTCTTTCCTCAAACACAAGTGCTCAACTACCTGAATTAATTGCCCTTACAAGAGCACTTGAGTTGAGTAACGAAAAAACAGTTAACATTTATACTGACTCTAAGTATGCTTTCTTTGTTCTACATGCCCATGCCACTGTTGGAAAAGGAAGACATTTTCTCACAGCAAGTGGATCTCCTATTAAATATCATCAGGACAATATCATCCCAGATTTTTTTTTTTTTTTTTTTT
>NW_007252780.1:305640-370357 GCF_000164805.1 Carlito syrichta | reverse complement strand
GTCTCGAACCCGCGGCCTCAGGCAATCCACTCACCTCAGCCTCCCAAAGGCGCGGGATTACAGGCTGAGCCACCGAGCCCAGCAGATCCAAGATTTTTGACACACTTGAGGATCCTCTGATTTGTGAAGGACCCGTAGGAGATATAAAATCCCAATAGGCAGCGAGACTTCATCTCACAATAAATCAAAAAAAATCAGCTGGGCGTGGCAGCGTATGCCTGTAATTCCCGCTACTCAGAAGGCTGAGGCGGAAGGATCGCCGGAGCCCAGTGCACTGCAGTCTGGGCGACCAAGTGAGACTCCAACTCAAAACAAAAATAAAAACAAAAACAAAACCCCAATATTCCCTTGCAGAGATAGAATGGGATCTTCTTGCTGCTGATTTGACTGCTTGATCTGCTAGTCTATTTCCTTCAGCTATTTTATCTGTTCCCTTCTGATGGCCTTAACAATGTATTACTGTCACCTCCTGAGGAAGGAATACCAAGGACAATGATAGTATCTCCTCTGGACCACTCTTCTTTCCATGGCCCTACTATGTACCAAAAACGCCTTATCAACACTAGGTCTAAGTCCTTTTGAAATGATATATGAACCGCCTTTCTTAACCAATCATCTCTTGCTAGACCAAAAAAACTGAGACTCAGCTAAGCATATTACATACTTGGACCATTCCCAACAAGAGTTAAAACACTTATCAGAAATACAGCAAGGGCCACCGTAGTTCAACACAAGAGACCTGATACGGGTGAAAGCTTATCCTTCTCTCTCTCCCTCTTTAGGTCTGGAATGGGAGGAGCCCCGCACTGTCCTCTCCACCCCTGCAGCAGTAAAGGTTGCCAGAATAGACTCTTGAATTCACCACCTAAGGGTGAAATCCCGAAATCCTGAAGAAGTCTCTTCCGCCAACCCAGAAGGAGAGTCCAACTTCTGAGGTGAGGGAATTGGAGATCTCAGACTAAAGATCACAAAAGATAAGTGCCCATAATTAATTTTTCCTGACTTCCCCCTATTTTCCCAGTCAAATTAAGTTCCCCCTCCTCCAGATTCTTTCAGTCATTTCTACTTTTGCTCTTACCACTCAACAAAAAGTATTGCAACTCCTGGTTGATGCATATCAACAGGGCGACTTTGACTATGGAGTTCAATTTCTAATTGAATAGACCCTCTAGAGGAGATCAAACAATTACTTAGGATCAGATGTCCCATCATTCAATTCAGAGCTAGAACTCCAGCTCTCAGATTCATCAGACTGAAAATCAAAGTTACTACTCTTTAATTTTGACATCCTTACAATATAGAATAGTTCCTTATTTAACTGTTATCTGTGCTTGTTGTTTTGGTGTTTATTTTAATCTATATTGCTAAGTGTTGTTGTCAAGGACACACTAATCTTGAACATCCATGGGGTGGTCTTCTTCCTTAGACAGTTATCATTTTTATAAGATTTAATAGCTATAACAACTATTCATTAAAGCCAATATTTACTGCTTATCTTTACACATTATGAATTACTTTTATATAATAGTTTGTATTACTATAAATAGAATAGGAAATGGAAATTACTTAACTCAGCTATCCCAGGCTATAGCAAAAAGACAAAGTCTTAGTAATTGTATCCATTTACTTAGTAAATTTATCAATTTTTTCTGGCAACCTTTAATGTTGGATATGCTATAACTCTCCTGAAACATCTATTCCTTACCTATATAAATTTAAACCTATAACAAACCTGTCAACTTTACCACCCCTGCAACCAGGTACCCCAGATACCAAAGTAGCTATAGTATTTCTGCAGTCTTTTCCTCTTAACCCCTCCATTTATATATTTTATAAGGTTTATAAATTGTATACACTTATATACTTATAAACATTTATACAGTTTATAAATAACCAACCAGGGATACAAAGTCTCAAAGTGACTTTATACACCTCCTCTGGATAGTTTCAAATTTCCAGAATTAAAGAATTAAATTTACCAGGCATGGTGGCTCAAGCTTGTAATCCCAGCACTTGGGGATTGCCTGTACTCAGGGGTTCAAGACTAGCCAGGACAACATGATAAAACCTCATCTCTGCAATAAATAAATAAATAAATAAACAAATAAATAAATAAATAGTCAGGTGTGGTGTCATATGTCTGTGATTCCAGCTACTTGGAAGGCTGAGGTGGAAGGATTGCCTGAGCTCAGCATGTTGATGCTGGGGTGGCCATGAGCATGCCACTGTACTACAATCTGGGTGACAGAGTGAGATTCTGTCTCAAAAAAAAAGAGAAAGAAACATTAAAAATAAAGAATGAATTTTCCTATAACTGCATTCACCATTGGGAGTACATCCTGTACCCTAGCACATTTACCAAAAATGGTTCAATAAGCCAAACTTAAGATACTAATCACTTTCTCAAATGTTTCTGACCTTTTTTTGAAAACATAACAGTATTTCCAGACATCCAACCATTTAAACTACTATCCTGGTGCAAAGTTATGGACTTACTCATCTTGATGAAAGAGGATTTCCCCAATATTCCTCAATACCCTGTATTTCCTTATGGGATAAAAAAAAAAAATAACATACACCATCATATGTCATGTAGCAGGAATTTTTACTTATTTTTGTTGTCCTTCCCAAGATTTTGCTTATCAAATGTTTAATGGAACTAGATGTGTTAAAACTTGTCAAGGTGGGGAAATTTGAGCATTAATGCCTATATTATATATGAGCAGATTCAACTGATGATACCTTAACCAATCATTCTGCTTGGAAAAAAAAAAAAGCAAAAGCATGGGCTAGTGTCTTGGGACCCTTCAGGAACTGGATCATGTTTCCTACTGTTCACTGAGTCAAGACTTGCAAAAATGGGTGAACTCGCTAAATAGCACCACCATCATTTGTGGACTCCAAAGAGTATGGTTCATTTGTGCAGACCAACAACAAAGATTATGGGTCTTAAATTGCACAGTGCACACAGCAGGTATGAGGATTGTGCACACTAGGATTGGCCCTACCCCCCAGAGGATACTCTCCAGTTATATCAGAATATGATTCTCATAATCTCCTCCTTTCAAGAACTTACCAGAAAAAAAAAAAAAAGGAACAGATCTTATTGCCTTGGGGATAATAATAGCAGTTGTATCAATAGGTGGCCAAGTGAGAGGAATAGCCTATAATGACTATACAATCCAGAATGCATTATGTTTAATTGAACACAATGCTGAAGATGAAGACCAAGGTCTTAACTTCGTCCAATCAAATAATGGACCATGGAATAACCCTAGATTATCTCTTAGCAGAGAAAGGTGAGTGTATGCCATAGCAAACATTTCTTGTTTTTTGTTAATGCCTCGGGAGAAGTTGAATTTGGAGTTAATCAACTGTTTCATAGCGCTAAATGGTTGAGGAACGCTAAGACTAACTTAGCAGGAGATATATGGAACACCATTAAAGGATACCACTCTTCAATGACATGGTTCCTCCCTTTATTAGGGTCCCTATAATAATCTTTCTAGCACTGCTTTTTGAACCCTGTTTATTAAATCTTGTAAAATGTTTCTTCTCACCTAGAGTTCAACAAAACTTTAAACAGTGTTGCAGATGGAACTCCGCATAAAATAATCTTTCTTCTGAGGCCCGTTAGACCATTTTCTGGAGGGCCCCTAACTGCCACATAAACAATGGCCCCTCATAACTTGAAGAAGTTAAAGCAGTCATTGCCCCTCCTCCCTAACCGTAGTTGGGACTGAGAGAGGATGTAGTTAGAAGCTGCCGAAGAAGATAGAAAAGGAGGATCTTGAGAAGAAGTAACACCTGTGGGAATGCCCCTGCGCTGCCTCTGTTATATAACTAACAATTGAAAATGTGACTGATGTTGTTAAGAATATCTTCTTTTGCCAGGATGTTTGCTCAAAGGTGACTTTTGCAACTCAGACACAGGTGCAATAGCTCAATTAGTTGTTCTTAACTTGATCTAAGCTCATTATAATGTCATTAACATGACATTTGCATTGCGATTTTACCCCCCAGTGGGATTTTCTGTGGTACTTATGGGTAGTAATCAAAATGGAGTAACTTTGTACAAGAGTGCACATGCTTAGTAAAAGCTGAGACCAGGGAGCAGACAGGAAATAAATGGATAAATAAGATGCAAATGAGAAAAGCGCCCCTAGAAAGGAGAGAGAAAAACACAGAGCATTTTCCCACTGCCAGTAACCCACATTGGGGCGCCTCTCACTTCCAAGAGCTTTTCTTGCTGCTTAGCAAACTCAATGTCACTCACTCTTCTGAGTTCACATCCTCATCCTTCTTGATTGTAAGACAAGAACTTGGAGATCTGAGCTGACAATGCAGTTGAACGTCCTTGTAACAATAGAATCTCATCATGTTGCCCAGGCTGGTCTAGAACTCCTGGCCACAAGAAGCCTACTGCCTCAGTTTCCCAAAATGCTAAAACTATAGGCATAAGTCACTGCACCCAGCATTAAATATTTATTTTAAAAACATCTTTAAAATATATGCACAACTGATTACAAAATGCATCAGTAAAATATCAGACATGCTGTATTCAGATTATGTGTCCCTATATTTACTTTCCCCTTCTCGCATTTTCACCATATCAGTGGTTCATTTTCTTAGCAACTCAACTCCAAATCATCACTACAAACTATGTTCATCCAATATGTATTATTCCCTATTAATTTTATACTTAATAATTTGGGTGTTTATTATATTTAATTATATATAATATTTATAATACATCATACATAATAATATGTCAATTATATATAACACACATATATACACAAGCATATATATATGCATATGTAATACATGAGAGTGTGTATAGATACACATATCAATAGAAGGTTTGGGGGCCATTTATTCACCAATTTGAATCATTTTTTATATATGTATATCTATTTTTTTCACTCAGCAATGCCTCATTAAAAATCCTACCAAGTTAACTGGAATGTTTGATTTATTTTTTTAATGGTTCTATAAAGTAGTTTATAGTGTGCACCTAACCAAATGTATCCACATGTTGACTTATTAGAGGAATGTGTATTAGAGAGTGCAGAGTTGAGACTGAAGCTTTAAAATTTGGGTTGGTCTATTAGATCTCCCTGGAAAAATGACATTTGAGCAAAGCTATAAGAAAAGCAAGTGAGAAAACCTATAAAGAAAACAATTGGTGAATCACCATGAGGTGAAAAACTATCTGAGTTTACTTGTATAACTTAAACAAAGTGAATAATGGCTAAGCACAGTAGTAAATGCCTATAATCCCAGGACTTTAGGAGGCTGAGATGAGAGGATTTCTCGAACCCAAGAGTTTGGGATCAGCCTGGACAACACAGTGAGACATCATCCGTATTTAAAAAAAAAAAAAAGTCTAGTCCCAGCTACTTAGAAGGTTGAGATGGGAAGATCACTTGAATCCAGAAGGTCGTGGCTACAGTAAGCTGGGATGGTGTCACTGCACTTCAGCCTGGGTGACAAGTGAAAACCTCTCTTGGAAGAAAGAAAGAAAGAGAGAGAGAAAGGAAGGAAGGAAGGAGGAAGGAAAGAAGGAAGGAAGGAAGGAAGGAAGGAAGGAAGGAAGGAAGGAAGGAAGGAAGGAAGGAAGGAAGGGGAGAAAAAAAGGAAAGGAGAGAGAGGGAGAGAGAGAAAGAAAGAGAGAGAGAAAAAGAAAGAAAGAGAAAGAAAGAAAGAGAAAGAAAGAAAAGAAATGTGAATAGTTTTTGGTTTTTATGTGGACTATTGTTGAGGGCGAAAAATAATGTGATTTGTACAACATTAAAAATAGATTGTAGAGAGACTAAAAACACAATAACGGAGACTACTTAAGTCTTGGAGTATCCAAAACAAAATCAAAAACAAAACATTGATTGTGCCTTGAACCAGGGTGATATCTGCTGAGGTAGTAAAATATGACAGAAATGTAAATATATAAACTGCTAAGATAATGATGGATTGGATGTAGTCTGAGAGAGAAAGAAATACGTTATTGATAATGTTAAGACTTTGCTCATGAGCCACTGGAAGGATGAAGTTGCCTTTAACTGAGATAGAAAAAGAGGAATGAGTAAGGTGTTCTGTTTTGTTTTGTTTTAGGGGTAGGTATCAAAAGTACCATTCTGAACATGATAGCTCTAATGAATATCTGGCTAAAAATATTTAATAAAATAGATCAGAAATTCTGAAATTCAGGGGAGAGGATCAAAATGAAGGTGTAAATATGAAATTAATCATTATGCAGTTGGCACTTCAAGTTACCTAACAAGATGAGATTCTCCAAAGCAAGTGTAGCTAGAGAAAAAAATATTAAAAGACTTACTTCTGACGTACTCTAAAAGTTAGAAGTCTGGGGGAAAAGACGCATCAGCACATCATTATTGAAAACTAAGAAAGAGGTACTTTTAAATAGGAGGAAAACTAGAGACCAGGAATCTTGGAAACCAGATAAAGTGTTGACAGGCATAGTAAAATAATAACCATATCAGACACTGGTGATAGGGAACAACAATCAACAAATTTAAGAGGTAATTGAAAGACAACATTTGACAGTGAGTTTGGGGAAAATAACTGAGGAATTCAAGAGAGATTAAGAGGAGATAAATTGGGACAGAAAATGTAGCATCTCCTTCAAAAAATGTAGCTATAAAGGAGAATGTAGAAATGGGAGATAATGACTAAAAGAAAAAAAAGAGTTGAGGTGATTGTTTGTTGTTGTGCAAGAAGAAATAGCACATCTATGTGATAAAATCAATGATTTTCAAGAGGCACAGGAAGGGGTTGATAAAGCAATGCTCCAAGATAGGTAAAATAAAATGTCCCTGACAGCTGGCAACTAACAGCAGTCAAATGAACAGAAATGGAGATTACAGATTATAAACATCTTTCAAAGACTTCTATTTCTTTTCCAATGGCAGTGCTACTCCTGCTGCATTTCTCCTGCCTCCTAGATAAGAATTATTATTAAATTGCCCCCAAGGATTGACAGCAACCAATCCAGAACAGACTCCACTTCTTTAAGCCCACCCATATTTACACAGCACAAACCCAAAGCTGGTCACAATGGCCCTCCTAAATTCCTCTTATTTCATTACTTCATAGTTCCTTGGTACATTTTTTACTTGCCACAACAAGCTAATATGCCTGCTCTTTCTTTCAGTATGTCTCTGGTAATCTTCAGCTGGTCATCTGCAAATGAAGAGATGTCATACAATCTACTCCATAAACATACTACCTTAGTTAGGGGTAAAGGAGGATTGTCACTATATGTGCTTGAGTGCCCTAGTAGGTGGACAAATGGGATGGTGTGTCCATGTAAGTTCTCTTTTACACATGGTAATGAGCACTGCCAAGTGAAGATAGAAGAGTAGTTTTGAAAATTGTAGAAAAGGGAAAGAAATATAAAATAATGACTTTGGCAATGCAGAGAATAAATGATCTAAATAAATTGTTGTTGGACATTATTAGAGGTTCCACTTGAGGTTTACGATCAAGAGATTAAAGTGACTCTAGTCAGCATGGCAGTAAATTTTCCTCCAATAAATTCAGTTGTGGGGGTCCAGGAGTAGAGCAGTCAGAGCTAGGTTTAATCAGAGTCATGATTTTTTTTTTTTTAAGTAGAAGTCAATTAAGGATGTATTCAGAGGGAAGAATACAATGATTCATCATTTAATTGAAACAGGTATAAGGCAAAATGAGGGCATTAAAAGGCTTTGGGAGGATTAGGGTAAAGTTGTTGAATCAATGTTTTATTTTGCTTTTAATTTTTATTGACATAATAATTATACATTTATGGGGTACATTGTGATGTTTTTGATGTATGTGTACATTGTGAAATAATTATATCAAGCTAATTGACATGTCTATCACCTCACATACTTACCATTTCTTTGTGGTAGGAATAATTGCAATCTACTCTTTTAGGATTACTTGAGCCTGTGAGTTAAAGGCTGTAGTGAACTATGATCTGCAACTGTACTCCGGCCTAAGAAACGTGGTGAGATATGGTCTCAAAATAAAAATAAAAAATAAAATAAGATCTACTCTTTTAGCAATTTTGAAATACACATTATATTATTATTAACTACGGTCACCATACTCTAAAACAAGACCACAAATATTCTTTCTGTTTAACTGAAAATTTTCAGCATTATTCATCACAATAGCTAAATATGAAGTTAATTTAAGTGTCTATCAATCGATGAATAGAAAAAGAAAGTGTGGTGTGTATATCCAACAAAATACTATTTAACCTTTAAAAAGAAGAAAATTCTGTCATCTGTGACAACTTGGATGGAACTCGAAACTACTGTACTAAGTGAATTAAGTCAGACATGGAAACATAAATACTGTATTATTTGACTTATATGTGGAATCTAAAAGTCAAACTCATAGAGGTAGAGGGCAGAATAGTGATTATCAGAGGCTTGAATGTAGTCAGGGAAAGAGAGATGTTGGTTAAAGGATAACAAAGTATATTTTATAAGTTTTAGTCCAAGAAAAAACTGTTGTGATTGGGGTACTTGAGGGAGTATTATTATAATTATTATTATTTTGTGTCAGAGTCTCCTTCTGTTGCCCAGGATAGGGTGTAGAGGCACAATCAAGGACACAGCAACCCCAACCTACTGGACTCAGGTGATCCATCTCAGCCTTCCAAGTAGCTGGAACTACAGGCCCACTCCACGTTGCCTGACTATTTTTTTATTTTATTTTATTGTAGAGATGAGGTCTCATCAAGTTGACCAGGCTGGTTTTGGACCCCTGGACTCAGGTAATCCTCTTGCCTTGGCTTCCCAAAGTGCTGGGATTACAGGCTTGAGCCCCGTGCCCAGATAAGGGAGTATTTTTTAAAGTGGAATGATTGCAAGCTAAATTTAAAGTTTTTTGCAGCTCATGTTAATGAGTAGCTGAGGTAGGGTAGAGGAGAAAACCATTGATAGAGATTGTTCTATAGATTCATTTTTGCTTACTATAAGAATTTTATTTTAATAGTTTTCTAGCTTTATAAGAGAAACACGTATTTTCAGCTTTTTAAAATTGCCTGCAATATTTAAATAAAATTAGAATTATTCAGATTCATAAAATTTTAACTATGAATCCACCAGGACCTGAAATTTTATACATTGGATAATATACTATTTCCAAAATTTACAGCAGAAATATGTTTCTCAAGCTTTTCCTGTTTTTGATCAATTTTACGTTTACATATTGTTAAGAAATCATCCATAGAGTTGCATATACTATTTTCCCATAGAATACTATTGTAAACTTTGATATTTATGACTTCCTTTGTTATATAAGTGTTTATTTTCTTTTTTGACCTTTGTATTTGCAGGTTGATTCTCTTTATCTGTGTTAATGAATGTTCTAAGTGAAAAATTCTAGCAGTTTGTCAAAGGATAAAAATTATTTTGCAAAATAACCAGCCTCAGAATGACTATAGAAAAATGTCAGATTAGACTGTGTGGGATGTGATTTTAGAATTTCTTGGACTTCAAATTTATCTTTATCTTCTATCTCCAAATATTGCATGCCACCACACTAAAATGACAGGATATTTAAAAATCTTTTACATAATGTTATCATGCTTATCTGAATATATATCCCCTTCTTTGAATGTTTTTCTCCAACCTAGCTATTTTACTTTATTCATGCTTGCATCTATTGCTTTTTAGAAATAACATGTTTTGGCTGTGGACAATAGGTTTTCTTTTGACCTCATTCATCTGGAAATGCATTCGTAAACGATTAA
Organism: Carlito syrichta; assembly: GCF_000164805.1. Taxonomy (NCBI): domain Eukaryota; kingdom Metazoa; phylum Chordata; class Mammalia; order Primates; family Tarsiidae; genus Carlito; species Carlito syrichta. The sequence goes on along the minus strand of NW_007252780.1, from coordinate 360,591 downwards.
GCAAAAAACAAACAAATATATCTTCTGATTCTTGTAAACTTGATATGAAACAACGAATTATGGTCATCTGGCAGTGAGCCCTTTACTATAATAAAGGAGAGAATATAGCTTTTCTGAAATTATTGCATCCATTAGTTAATAAAGTGTTAAATGTGGAAAATGATTAGTAACTATGCTCCCACTTAATTGTTAAAAAATTTTTGTTGCTGCTGTTCTTTCCTGTTTACACATTTAAGAGAAAGTAACAAAAGAAAACAGCTGAAGAGTCAGTATTGGATTTTTTAAAAATAAGCTTTTTATTTTAAAGATGTGGGGTACAATTTAGGGTTAGGTATACAAATATTTATACGCAGGTACCCTTGTTGATGAGGTGTGTTCCCTCTCCCCAGGCAGATTCTCACTACTGCCAACCTGCCCCCACCTCCAGCAATTTCCCACTATTGACAATCCTTTTATTATAGTATTATAATAATCGTTCAAGGTTCGCTTAAAAGTGAGAACATGTGATACTCAGTTCTTTGTTTCTGTGATAGATCATTCAGTATTATAGAATATAAGTCCACCCAAGTTGCTGTGAAGTTCATAATTTTGTATTTTTTTTGACTGCATAATATTCCATCATGTATATTTACCACGTTTTTTTTTTTATCCGGTCCTCTTTCAATGGATAGCACAGATGGTTCCATGTTTTTGCTATTGTGAACAATGCTGCAATAAATGTGTGTGTAGGTATCTTTTTCATAGAGTGATTTGAGTTCCTCTGGGTATATTCCCAGTAGGGGGATTGTGAGGTCTAAAGGAAGGTCGATTTTTAGATCTTTTAGGAATCGCCAAACTTTTTTCCCAGAGGTTGTACTAGTTTACACTCCCACCAACAGTGTAGAAGTGTTCCCTTTTCCCTGCATCTTCTCCAACATCTGTTGTTTTTTGAGTTATTGATGATGGCCATCTTGACTGGAATTATGTGGTATCTCAGTGTGGTTTCAATTTGCATTTCTTGGTGGATAGTGAGACCGAACATTTTTTCATGTATCTGTTGGCAGCTCGTACGTCTTCTTTTGAGAAGTGCCTGTTCATATCTTTTGCCCACTTTGTTTCTTTTCTTTTTGCCACATTTGAGTTCCTTTTAGGCCTTTGTTGAAATACAGTTAGCAAATATTTTTTCCCAGTTCGTAGGCTGTCTCGCTGCTCTCTTGATGATTTCTCTGGCTTTGCAGAAGAAAGACAAGGTCCCATTTGTCTATCTTATCTCTTATGTCATGGGCACTTTGTTTTTGATCAGGAATTGGTTACAATTTCCAATTTCCATAAGGATGTCTCCTGCATTTTCTGAGGTTCTTATACTTTGATTTTATGTTTAGGTCTTTGATCCATTTAGAGTTGATTTTGTGTATGATGATAGTTAGTGGATTGTTTCAATCCTCTGTGTGGGGTCAGCCAGTTTTCCCAACTCCATTTACGGAATAGGTCATCCTCTCCCCAGTGGTTGGTGCAGGAGGTTTTGTAGAAGATGAGTTGGTTGAAAAATTGAGGTTTTCCTTCTGGACTCTCTATCCTATTCCATTGGTCTATATGCCTGTTGTTGTACCAATACCAGGCTATTTTGATTATTGTAGTTTTATAATAAAGTATAAATTCTGGGAGTATAACTCCTACTTTATTTTGCCAAAGATTGTTTTGGCTATTTGTGGTCATCGTTCAAGTTCCATATGGATTCCTGTATTGTTGTTTCCAGGTCTGAGAAGAATGCTGCTGGTAATTTAATGGGTATTGCATTAAATCTGTAGATTGCCTTGGGTAGAATGGATATCTTAACAATGTTGATTCTTCTAGTCCTTGAACATGGAATATTTTTCCATTTGTTTGTGTCATCTTTGATTTCTTTGAGCAGTGTTTTATAATTTTTGTTGTAAAGATCTTTCACTTCTCTGGTTAGGAATATGCCTAAGTATTTCATAATTTTTTTGGCTATTGTGAATAGGAATATAGTTTTCATTTGGGTTTCTGTTCGTTCATTTTTGATATATAATAATGCAACTGCCTTTTGCACATTTATTTTATGCCCCAAACTTTGCCAAAGTCCTTTATCATTGCAAGGAGATTTTTTACAGATTCTTTTGTGTTTTCAAGATATAGAATCAAGTCATCTGCAAAGAAGGATAATTTAACTTCCTATTTTCCTATTTGAATACTCCTGATTTTCTCCTCTTGTCTGATTGTTTTAGTTAACACTTCCAATGCTATGTTGAATAGGAGGGATCAGAGTGGTCATCCTTGTTTTGTTCAGGTTTTCAGGGGAAATGGTTCCAATTTCTGTCTGCTTAGTAGTATGATGGTTGTGGTTTTCTCATAGATGGCTCTTACTGTTTTGGGGTTTGTTCTATCTATGCCTAGATGTTTGGTGGTTTTTATTAAGAAGTGGTGCTGAATTTTGTTGAAAACTTTTTCAGTATCTACTAATATAACCATGAGGTTTTTTTTTTTTTACATCTGTTGATGTATTTAATTACTTTTATGGTCTTCTGAATGTTGAACCAACCTTGCATCCCAACTTGGTCATGGTGTATGATTTTTGAGATGTGTTGTTAGATCTTGTTTGCTAGGATCTTATTTAGAATTTTAGCATCTATGTTCATCAAGGATATTGCCCTGTAGTTTTCTTTCTTTGTTGAATTTTTACCTGGTTTGAGTACCAAGGCAATGCTAGCTTCATAAAATGATTTGGGGAGAGTCCCATCTTTCTCAATTGCCTGGAATACTTTAAATAGGATGGGTATCTGTTCCTCCTTGTACATTTTGTGGAATTCTGCTGGAAAGTCATCTGGTCCAGGGTGGTTTTTTTTTTTTTAAGGTAGTTTTCTCATGAAATAGTCGATTTTATATATTGTTATTGATCTATTTAGGGTCTCAATTTCTTCTTGTTCCAACCTGAGGAAATTGTGATATCAGAAAGTTCTCCATGTCTTTTAGGTTTAGAAGTTTGTTTCCACACAAGTGTACATAGTAGTCTCTGTAATCTTGATTTTTTTGTCTCAATGATCTGTCTAGGGTTGTGAGTGGGGTATTTAAGTCCTCAGCTATGATAGTGTTAGAGTCAATATCTTTTTTTAGTTTGCCTAAAAGCTGCATTATGAAAGTTGGTGCTCCTATGTTGGTGCATATGTGTTTAGAATGGATATTTCTTATTGATGGTTTAAACCTTTTATTGTTATGCAGTGACTTTCAGTATCTTTTTAAATTTTTGATAGCTTAAAGGTTATTTTGTCTGATATTAAGATTGTGACTTCTGCTTTCTTTTGTGAAATTTTGTTTCCCATCGTCTTTCTTTGAGTCTGTGAGTGTCCTTTCTGGTGAGATGAGTCTCTTGGAGACAATTTACTGTTGCCTCATGATAGTTTATCCAATTTGCCATTTTATGCCTTTTCAGTTGTGCATTTAGTCCATCTGCATTCAGGTTAATTATTAAGATGTGAGAGTTTTTCCCTGTCGTGAGGTTCTTATAGAGTTTATTGTTGTTGCTGCTGTTTGTTTATTTGTTGTCTTTCTTTTGATTTTTGGGTTGATTCTCGTGTGTTTTCAATCTATTTCCTGCATTCTTGTGAAGGGCATAGTCCTTTTTTACCTTTCTTCTGTGTTTAATACTTTCTTAAGTGTTTCTTGTAGAGTTGATCTAGAAGCAGCATAAACTCTTAAGAATTGAACATCTGGGAAGGATTTTAATTCTCCATCACTGCTGAAGCTTCACTTTCCTGGGTAGGTAATTCTTGGTGGAAATTATTTATCTTTGAGAACTCTGAAGATTGGGTTCCTAGCTCTCCTAGTCTGCTATTCTAACTGGTCTTCCCCAGTAGGTGGTGTGACCTTTCTCACTCACTGCCTTTGGATCTTTTCTTTTATACCTACTTTGTATAGGCAAATCACTATGTGTCTATGAGTTGATCTTCTCATTTGTTGTCTTCCAGGGGTTCTTTGAATCATTTGCGTTTGAATAGTCATGTCACAGATGAGATGAGGGAAGTTAACTTTTATAATTTCATGGAATGTTTTTTCCAGAGTGGTCTCTTTTCTCTATTTGCCTCAGGGATTCTAATTAATCTTAGGTTTGACCTTTTAAAATAATCACTCATCTCTTGGAGGTTTTGTTCTGTCTTTTAATGCTTCTTTTCTGTTTTTAACAGTTTGAGTTAGTTCCATATTTTGGCTCTCATTTGGTTCTGAGATTCTTTCTTCTGCTTGGTAAGTTCCACTTTCTATGCATATCAGCTTGTTATTTCATTCACTGTATTCTTCATTGCTATTATCTCAATTATCAACTCCTTCATTCTTTCCTTTTGTTTCTCCTCATTTATTTTCTCTATTAATATCTTGAAATATGGGTTTGTATTTGAGACCAGTCATTATGAGGCTCTTCATTGTTTGCAATCTGAAATCTGTATTCTCAGTGGTTGACTTCCTAGCAGTCTGCAAGAGACCCATATTCTTCCTTTGGTTTTTCTTCATTTGTGTAGATTTTTCTTCCCCTCTTTTACCTCTTCTTTAATTCTGCTGCTCAGTGATAGGGGGTAACTTTTACTTCTTTTTGCTCAATCTCTTATTCTTCCTTTTGTAGCTCCTCTGACTTTGTTCAGTTTTGAAGCTGGACTGGGGATGGTGGGATGTACTATTTGTAGTTTTGAGATTTAATTGAGGGGGTAACTGTGATTCAGAAACCAGTATCCGCTGAAGGGTGTGTGGTCTCCTGGGACCCACTTCCCACCAGCTTCCAATCTGTCCATGCAGTTGGGGTATGTGTTTGTCCCTGAAAGCAAAGTGAGGTAAGACAAAGGAACAGAATGGAAAAAAGAGGGAGGTAGATGAGAGGAAGGGGGATAGAAAAAGAGGGAAAACAGACAGGCATACCAACTAACAAATAAACAGAGAAACCAACAAATAACAGATTAAAAAAAACAGCATATGGACAATCATACAAATATAAAAACCAACAAAAACCCTCCTGTTGATGTACTCTCTCTCAAAAATACTGATATACAAACTGGAAATCTAGAAAAAAGCATTCAAATAGCAGAAACAAAGCAAGTAGAAAATGTAATCAAAAACAGAAAAAAAGAGAGAAGAGAAAAAATCTAAAACAAAAATCAAAAAACAAACAAAAAACCCTTTCTCTGGATGTTCTTGTAACTTCAATTTCCTTTCCCCTGATGCTGCTGCATTAAAGAGCAGCTCTGATCTTCAGCCCCTCCCCTCTGCTTTCAGTGAAGGCTGATAGCGTTGCTCTCAGCATGGGTAAGATGCCCCATGGACTACTGTGGGAGGAGGGTGGATCAGATTTGGACTCACCTGGCTTGCTGCTGTCAGGTCTCCCACTCAGATCTGATGTGCCTGTGCCTGTTCCTGCATGGGTGAGGGGCATCTGCCTCTCCCAGTTTGATGAGGAGATAACCTCTAGGTCCCAGATTTGAGGCTAGATGGAACTAGGTGGGGTAATGAATGTCTTTGCCTGTACTCAGGATAGAGAAAATGGCATGGTGCAGGTCAGTGTTTCCTCACCAGTGGTGGGGCTCCAACCCTGGTTTCTTCATGGATCCCAGGGCTTGTGCTGCTCTGCTGTCACAGGTGATGCCGTGTGCTGAGTGCCAGGTGGTGAGAATCAAGTGCTTTCCACTGCCTTTTCTCAGGAGATCCCCAAGAACAGCAGACAATCCTGCATGCCAGGGGCTCTAATCTCAGGGTGTTGGGGGGTTCCAGTCACTTCTGGAGGAAAGCCCTGGGTGCATGAACCTGAGTCTCCCTTCAGATGGACTTTCACTCACCGACCAGCACATACTCTCGCAGAAACTTTTTTATGGACACTCGCTTTTGCAGAGACTCTCACAGTCTGATCTCTTCTGTCACCATCTTGCTGGAAAATCCTCAGGATTGAATATTTACTTAATTTTCACTGTCTAGGAAATGTCTTAAATCCACTAGCATTTACATTGTTGCACTCATCTATAGTCAAGACCAGTGACCAAAATCATGATCTTGACATCAAAAAAATGTTTCAATGTTAATCATTTTTTCAGTTGGCACCAAAGCAAAAAGTTAAAATTGCACATAGATAAGACCATTGTTAAGAGTTAGGAAAACCTGGTTTATTGATTACATTTTCACCAGCATTCCCTTACTTATTGGTAGTGATATGCTGTCAAAGAAATACTGGAATGCTTCCTTGGCTCTCAGCAAAATCAAATAAATAAACAAAATCTTTGTTCAATATATGCTATTTATATAAGAGAACCTATTAAATTTAAGCTGTAGTATACACAGTTCATTCGCTAAAATAAACTTTATAAGAATGTAAAAATTTCAAATGTGTTAAAGTTATTGTTGCATTTATTTTTGTTTACCTTTAAAATAATACATAGTTGAATGAGAAATAAAAATAGTTTTTATCCTGTAAAAAAATCATTCTGGTATACAAGCAGTGATCATTCATACATTACAACTGCTTATAAAACAGTGCCTTTAGAATTTAAAATGAGAAGACAAAATGAGTATGAGTCACTAAAATACCTAAACAAGTTTCCCAAACTGGGAAAGTACTAGGTATCATTATGCGAAGAAGTGCTTGTTTGACCAGAATTAGTTATTTTATTTTATTTGAAATAATTGTTTTTATTTTGTGATGACTTTTTTAAGGAAATAAACTCATTCACTTACCATTTGTTTCACTTCCTTTGTCCCTTACTATTTAAAATGGGGCAGAGCATTTTCATGAAATAAATTTCTAGAAGCAGGTGAATTTTTGGCTTCTAATCCAGAATTTCATTCATTAAGTCTGACACATGGCCCAAGAAACTATTTATAATTAACACTGCTATTCCTTCCCTCTAACTAATTCAAATGCAGGTGGTCTGCAAAATATACCTTTAAAAATAAAATAATTACATGTTAAAATTAAGATTAAATCAGGTATTTAAACGGACACTGATTTGTTGTATATGAATTTTCATCTCTGTGGCCATCATCCAAATTTCTATCAAGATATTAGGTCAATATGGCTGCAAATAAAGCAGTTTAACATTTTTATTTCTTACCTGAATGACAGAATGGGCTTTATGTTCTTTGTACCTAGAAAAACTCACCCAAATCAAAACAAACAAAATACACACACACACACACACACACACACAAACACACACACACATATACACACACACAAATCTCTTTTGTAAACTTTCATAATAATTTGTTTATTCTCAAGTAGCAAAGTCTTTGGTAGGTATCAAGAAGTACTATATATTCTAGAAGTAAAAAAAGTTAAGAGTTCTTGTTTTTGAACTAAATAGGGGAAACTTAATCAAAATTATGAAAACACTAAATTTATAGTTGCTACTTCCTGCTTATTTTTTCCATCCTTATTTTATCTGATGTGCCCTCTTTGGAGACTGTCACATTAAGTATTCTCAGATTCATTAAAGACATTCCTATGCTACAATGCACAGCCTCCAACCCAGGCCTGGTCCAACATTCCTCTAATTCACCCCATCTGTTCTTTTATTATCTATCTTTTTCTATATTTATGGATAATCACAAAGATTTAGCTACATAATTTTCTACTGCAGAATACTGTGAAATAATTTAAAAATAAAAATGGAATTATTTGATAAAATTGGGAATTATTTTTTGAGTCAGACTATTATAAAATCATATTTTTTTCAAAAAGATATTTAATTAACAGAGAAAAGTCACAGTATTCATTAATATTGATGAATTATAAAACATTTATAAATGTGGTACATTTTATTGTAATTGTGCATATAATTGTAAAGTTATTGGTAATTTGTGCCATCAGGTCTTTCAGATCAACCCCTTTCATGTTTTATGGTGCTAAATTTAAGTCATTTATTCAAGAATTTTCTGATTATATGAAATAACTCAAACCTATTTTGAAAACGTGTACATTTCAGTCTTATTCACTAGCGTGACTGAAGCTCACTACTTCTCAAATGTAGCTTGAACTTTCAAGTACAGAAAATTATAAATCCTTTTCATTATTTCATAATATATTATCCATCTTATTAGTTATATACCTGTTATGCTATTATTCCTTTCAATTATTTATTGAAGAACTTAATTCTGGAGGTGACATAATGTCTGTTTAAATTGTCTAAAATGAACAAATTAAAAAGCTGAAGAATCTTAGACTAAAAGATACAAAATTCAGTTGATCAAAACCCAGATTTTGATTAAAATATAGAAATTATATGATGAAAAGGCAACATATAGAATGACAACATCAAAATTTAGGAAATCATACTGTCAGACATCTGTTTATACATAAAAACATATAAATGCTTATTATATATGTTGTTTACATGTGATCGCATCATATATGTTGCTTTTATGTATTATGCTATCATTAAGAGTCTATTATATGCCTCTTTCATATTTTTCCCTCTTAAATTATTCATATATAAATATTTCTATGAGGGTGGACCCAAAAAACCCCCAGAATTTTTTAATTAAAAAATTTGTATTTATTCTTCCATGTTTAAATTTGAGTCACCTTCATAGTACTCTCTGATGCAACATACCTAATGAGATGATTTTTCCATTATTCAAAACAGTTTTTGAACTCATCAATTTTGATGCCTTTTAGGACTTCTGTTTTTTTTTTTTTTCACCTCTTCCACTTCAGTAAAACGTTTCCCTTTGAGGACTTTTTTCATCCGAGGAAACAAACCAACAAAAAAGTCCCTCAGGGAGAGATCTGGTGAACATGGGGAATGGGGCACAGGGATCACGCCGTTTTCGGTCAAAAACTGCTGAACACTCAGCACCGTGTGAGTAGGTGCACTAGTAAATCACGCATCATGAAATGGGCAAAGACCTTGAAAGAATCTCAAAAAATAATAATAATAATTATTGAAGACACTGCAACCTCTCACAACAATGCTTGTTGGTACACTGATGACGATGGATTCCTAGAATACTTACCTAGTGAGAGAGACCTGTACTACATGAGACTTGCCATCCAAAAAATAATTCCGTTTATTTTTTGGGTTAACCCTGGTATACATATTTTTTCATTTTTTGTTCCAAACATGTGGTGAACAGGAGACAAAACAAGCATGTTTTATTCTTCTTTATTTACTCATACAATAACAATACCTTTTGATATATTATTGCTTCGTCTGTAGGCTCAATTCAATCTTGTATATACAAATGTAATTAATTTTTTGACATATCGCAATATAGTCAGTCAATCCTTGATTGTTTATTGTTCCTGTCATCTTTAATTAATTGCAATAAACTTCCTATGTATATATGTCCTTAAGAATTGGTACTTTATTCCTATAGTATACCTGCTCAGAAATGGAATTGCTACATATAATAGTATAATAATTTTTAATCTTTATATTTTTCTGATGGTCTTAAGGTAATTTGACACTAAATTTCTACCAATGTGCATAAAATTCATTCACACCTCAACAACAGTTTGCATATCCTTAAAACATTTTTGCCAGTCTGATAGATGTACATTGATAATTCACTTTAATTTGCATATCCCTATTAGAGAGATCGAGCAGAAGAATACGATTTGACCATTTAAATTTGTTTTCTGTCTATAGTATTTATCTAGTAATGTTTTTCACTGTAGTGTTTTATAGCAGAAGTTATTGCTCCTTTTGCTATCTCCATTAAAACTATTTTCCCTATGTATGACTTGTGTATTAGCATCGCTTATAATTTATTTTTTATAGTTGATTTTCTACTGTTGGCTAACTATTTAAGTATCTAGCTCCAAGATATTTTTCAAATCAAAGGTTTTTTTGTTCTGTTTTTACTGCTGTAGAAAATAAAAACTTAAAAATTGTCAATGAAATATATTTTATTTAAAATACCAAACAAAAGTTAAAATACATAGATATAAATATAATGAAGAAGATAAGGGATCTATATGAAGAATGACATTAAGAAACATGACACGGTATCTGAATAATGGTAAGTATTTAGCTAATGCTAATGGCTAAATATCTTAATGAATATTTATACATTCACTTTGCAGCTTGTAACTTAGTAGTCTTGAAAAGTAAAGAACTCTTTACTTTTCTTTTATAAATGTAATCTAGGTTTCCATGAAATGCTTATTGTTCAATTTTGTCACCTAATCCTTATAATTTGTCTGACTAAATTATTTTTCTATGATGTAAAATATTTAGCTTTTATTTCCTTCTTGTAGTTATTTAGTAATTTTACTATTATTGAATATATAGATAATACTTTTCCTAGTGTTTTATTTACTATGTTTTTGCCATTATCAAGAGATTAGTTTCATTTTGATATGACAAACTGACCCTTACTGTTACATTTGTTACAAAATTTGATATTTGGGGGTTAAAACCTTAGATAATTTTATCTAATCTAAGAAAAAATGTATTGTAATTCAAATGGAAATCTTCTTAACTTTGTATATTAATGAGGGAAACTGACATTTTTAGATTCAGATGTTTAAATTCAAGAACATTATATTCTTTTACCTTTATTCATATACCGTGTTGCATTTTTTAATGTCAATCTTCATATAGGTGCCTTATTTTCTTTGTTATATTAATATATATTTATTCTAACATTAAGTTGATATTTTAAATGAAATATATTTCATTGTCAATTTTTACGTTATTATTTCCTAGAGCAGTAAATACAAAACAAAACAAAACAAAACAAAAAATTCTTTTGATCTGAAAACTATCTCGGAGCCAGATACTTTATCACATTATCTTATTAATTTTAAGGTTTTCATTTTCAAGATTTTTTTAAGTTTAGGGTGTATTAGTTCCTTTCTATTTGTATTTTTATAGAACTTTTCTTAGTATGGGTCTGGAGTTTTATCAAATGATTATTTTTATATTGAGTATGGCAAAAAATATTCTTTTAAAAAATAAATTGAAAGCCAACAGCTGAGCGGCATTGCCTTTTAGGATTTGACAAACATAGCCATCTATCAAACATTTAAATGATGACAAATAATTCCAGCTAAAGGAAAAGTAATGCATGTGTTGTAGAAGACACACAGCTGTGTAATTATGGTGGCAGTTTGAGGAGGAAACAACAACAAAGTTGCAGAGTCAATATTTCAGCTTTGCTGGCAATAATGACAAATATATACCTCAAAGTATACTTCAAAGTAAATCAGTTGCTGCAGTCAGAAAAAAAAATTAAGGTATTTGAATCCAATTATTTCTAGTTACAAAATGAAGGCAGGAGCAAAAAAGAGAAAGATGATTTAAGCCCATTTTTAAAAGATATTGAGATTAAAACAAAATTTTACATGGCATTACAGGAAATTGTGATATTAGGAATTTTAAGTGTGTGTGTGAGAGACAGAAAGAAGGAAAGAGAGAGAGATGAAATCTATAGCTGTCTGAAAAACTCATTGAAAATGGACAAAAAGCACAGAGAGTGAAATTTACCACCAAGTGATGTTCAGAGTCAAGGTTGTTTTTCACATATTAGAAAGCAGTTTACTTCATGCTGTTTTTGAGAAGGTATCTTTTCAAATGCTCGGTGATACAGTCTTGAGCAGCAACAGCAGGAGGTAGAATTGGTTTTCTATCTTCTGTTTGGCAGATAGGACTATTGAAAGTACATGAAACTATAGGGTCAAGGATCATATGATCCAAAGGACCATGTGGTGTTTTTGTTGTTGTTTTTCAAGGCAGGAAAAATGTGAGTTTTTCAGTTTGGTATTTGGATCCAAATGTCTGGAAAGGAGACACATTTTCATGCAGAAATAAAAAATTAAAGCAATATGTTTATCCTTGACATACAATGTGTGGAAATGATACAAGGGTAAGTTTTTGCTATTACATAAAACGTGAAAAAAACAGAATTATAATTTCAAAAAGTATAGACAGTGTGCAATTAATAGACTGTAGAAAGGTAGTGTTAGAGAAAATTTTAAATTGCCAGATGAGTATGAAGCAATTTGTATATGTTTGATTTACAATTAAAGGAATGTTCTATTCTTAGTTGTTTCAGATAAAATTTAGTTCAGTTAGAAAGCATTTTTCAATAGAATTATTTGTTATGTTTTATTAAAATATTCACGATTTCAGAAATGGTAATCATATGGCACTAACACACTGCAATCTCTCACTGTTGAAAATCCATGTATTCATCCAATACTAGTAGAGTACTTAGTTGTGTCAGGCACTATATAAATGCTTGAACGACATCAAGGAACCAGGTAAGAATCCGTGCCCTTAGGAATCTTATATCTTAATTGAGAAGACAAAACAGTAAACATAATAGATAAGTAACATTATGCATTTTATAGTATGTTACAAAAGAATGAGTACTATACAAAAGAAAAAGGAAATGAGATGAGGGAATAGACACAATGTTAGGGCAATTGAAAGGGTCATATTTGAGTAAGACTTGATGGAGGTCAGGGAATTAGCTGGATGTCATGGAGGAGAGTGGTATGAGAAGACCTAGGGTAAGTGCAAAGGCCCTAAGGTCGGATCATTCTTAGCAGGTCCCAGGAAATGTTAACAAAAGACACTGTGACTGGAAGAGTATAAACCATTCGGAGTATAGTAGGAAGTGCAATCAGAGGTAAAAGAAAGGAAGGATCAGGGACATGCAGTGGCTTTTATTCTGATTGTACTAAGGATTCAGAGAGAGTTGTGTGCAGAGGAGTACCCTAATCTGACTTACATATTTTTTAAGGCTCACTATGACTGTTTGCTGAAGATAGAACATGTTAGAGGGCCTGGGCTGTGAGAGGTATTTGGATTAATGGACACAGTTTGAATACAGAATTTCCAAAATTTTCTGAGAGACAGCATGCAAGGTGTCAGATGAATAAAAACGTGAAGGCTAATGCCAAAGTTTTGGCCAAAAGAAATGAAAAATAAATTTTTCAACAACTGGGATGAGAATGATTGCAGATGGCTCAGGTCTGGAGAAGAAAATAATGAATTTAGTTTTATACAAGAACAGCTGGCATTCATTAAGTTTTTAAGTGACTATTTTGTGTATATATAGATATATAGATATATATAGTACATATTACATATATATGTGTCATATATTTTTAAAATATTACATGGATATAAGTAGTCATACTATATTACATATAATAGATGAGGGGCACCCAAGAAAACCCAAAATTTATTTATAAAAATTGTGTATCTATTCTTACAAGTTTAAAATTCAGCCACCTTCAAAGTACTCTCTGTTTGATGCAATACACTTATTAATATGCTTTTTCCACTGCTCAAAAGTTTTTGAATTCATCAATTGTGGTTAGTGCTTCTGCTGTTTTTTGTTTCAACTGTTTTTTTTTTTATTTATTTATTTTTTTTTTTTGAGTTGGAGTCTCACTCTGTCGCCCAGACTGGAGTGCAGTGGCCGCTCCCGGCCACCGCAGCCTCGGCCTGCTGGGCTCCGGCGATCCTTCCGCCTCAGCCTTCCGAGTAGCCGGAATTACAGGCATGTGCCACCATGCCCGGCTGATTTTTTGATTTATTGTAGAGATGAGGTCTCGCTGCCCAGGCGGGTCTCGAACCCGCGGGCTCAGGCCATCCACTCACCTCAGCCTCCCAAAGGCGCGGGATTACAGGCTGAGCCACCGAGCCCGGCTATGTTTCAACTCTTTCACACTGGCAAAATGTTTCCCTTTGAGGATTTTTTTAATCCAAGGAAACAACAACAAAAAAAGTCACTTGGATTGAGATTGGGTAAACAGGGAGGGTGTAACATGGGGGTCATGCCTTTTTTAGTCAAAAACTTCTGAACATTTAGCACAGTGTGGGCGGGTTCATTGTCATTGTGTAAGAAGTTGTCACCCATTTGCCCTAACTTGGACATTTCTTCTGCAAATCGTGATGCACAACATTGCTAGCTGGTACACTACTGCCAGCGATTTTCTAGAAGACTTACCCAGTAGGGGAAGCCTGTACTACAAGAGGCCTGCCCTCCAAAAGATAATTACAGTTTTTTGGGGTCCCTCCTCACATTTCAGGGTTGTGATTATATTGACAATTAGCATTCTCTATTCTGAGTAATGAATGTATCATTTATTTTTCTATCTTCTGGGCTTTACCCATTGTGAAGGTTAATTTTCGGGGGCATACCTCCCAAAAGATAACTCCATTTGTTTGTTCCCCTATATATCCTTCATAATACAGAAAATACCGAAATAGAGACATATATTTAGAACTTGAATACAAAATAAAGAGCAAATAATTAGTAGCTAGTATCCATAATGGTGGGAATAGAATTCAATATAAATTTTATAGATTATTAATCATTTGTTATATAGCTTTGTTCATAGCATCCAATTTCCCTGATGCTCAATGACCAGTTTCCCTAAACCTCAATTATCATTTGCTATAGTAATATCTGTTTGCTCTTTGGTTTAATTTCAAAAACGAGCTTGTTAAAAATATCAAGGTTCCCTCCCGGGCAACTTGGGGAGACCTCATCTCTACAATAAATCAAAAAATTAGCTGGGCATGGTAGCACATGCCTGTAGCTCCCGCTACTCGGAAGGCTGAGGCGGAAGGAGCGTGGAGCACAGCAAGCCGAGGCTACAGTGGCCAGGAACGTGCCACTGCATTCCAGTCTGTGCGACAGAGTGAGGCTCCAACTCAAAAAAAAAAAACAAAAAATCAAGGCTGATATTGGCACATAATTCTACATAAAAGAGAATAAAATAAATTAAATGTTGGATTTATTGCAATTAAAAACATTTAGATAGTGATACACTTTTTATCTGTTTAAATTTTGTCTTAGGGGAAATATTATAATAACATTTTGCTATCAAGGAGCACTTTTACTGTGGATGGTACAGATATGGTGCACACAAATGTAAACACGGAGGATTCAAGAAATAGTTTTCTATATTCTTTCTGCTCTCAGGCTCATCCATACTGGAATCAACCTATGTTCTGAGATGGATTAGTAATGGTATGGATCACAGCAATCTGTGTTACAATTGTTCAGTAGTCTGTGAATTTCTTGAGGATAATGATTCAGTTATTTATATCTAAATAATTTTTGGACAGTCACTGGCTCACAGTATAAGTTCAGTGAATGCTTGCTGAATGAAAGAATAGAGTCATTGGTCCTTCTTTTGCACTTACATTTGAAATATGGCAACTTTTAAAATTAAAAATAAAGATGAAATATAAAATATAAATATTTTGCTACAGGAACACACATCCTGAAGAAATCTTTCTGCAAATTCTGTGAAAAGCACAAACCATTGTTTTTGTTGATGACAAAGCCATACATAAAAATATTTAAAGAAGTTTATTCTAAGTCTATATGAATGACCATGGCTCAGTGTACAGTCTCAAGGAGGTCTGACAACATGTGTCTAAGGTTATTGGGTTGCAGCTTGGTTTTTTACATATTAGGGAGGCAACTGTTACAGGCAAAGGCATAAAACAGTATGTGTAAGATTCAGTCCAGAAAGTCAGGCCATCTTGAAACAGGGGCTTACAAGTCATAGGTTCAAAGATTTTCTGAGTGGCAGTTAGATGAAAGAATTAAGCTTTGTCTAAAAAATGTGAAGTCAGTAGAAATAAATGGTTGAGTTAAAATAAGGAGAGTTATAGAAGCCAAGGTTCTTTTTATGTAGAAGAAGGCTCTAAGAACCAGGTTTTAGAGAGAAGAGATGGTAAATGTCTTCTTTCAATCTTAAAAGGTGTCCCACTCTTAGTTACATTTCTCCTGGTTTTGGGAAAGCCCTAGGAAAGGGAAGAAATTCTCCACAAATGCAAATTTCCCAAAGAGATTGTTTGGGGACCATTTAAAAATATGTGAAAGAAATATATTTTGGGGTAAAATATTTTTATTTTCTTTAGAGCCTGCTATTTGTAGTACAATAACAGAGTCAGGTTGGATTTAGGCATCTTATTTCCATGAAGTCAGTTTTGTCAGTCTTATGATCTCCATTTTAATGTTAATGCTAGTGGTTGTGTCTAAACTTTAAAAGGGAGGAGTATAACAAGACCTGTCGGACCTCCTTTTCCTGTCATGGCCTGGTATTTAGTTTTTCAGGTTTCCCTTGGCCTAGAGGAGGTCTGTTCAATGAGTTGGGGGACTTAGAACTATATTTTTAATTTATACTTTTATTATTGCTATTTGAAGTACAGAAGTTTTATCTGATGTAATGATATATAGGATCATAAATAATAAATATAGATATGTAAAGCTTTTAGATGGCTTATCATATTTTGTAAGTAAAAGTGCATATCTAGAAAACAAGAAAATAAAATGTGAAACTATTAAAATTTACCTAGCAAAGTATGTAATAAAGTAGTTCTATATACACAAAACTATGAACATCAAAAAGTTTGCTTTTGCCAGTTCTAATCCACTTAAAGTTTGCTTTATAAATTTGAGTCTTGAGAAACAAATGAAGCCGGGCTCGGAAGCTCAGCTTGTAATCCCGCGCCTTGGGAGGCTGAGGTGAGTGAATTGCCTGAGCCTGTGGGTTCGAGACCCGCCTGAGAAACTTGGTGAGACCTCATCTCTACAATAAATCAAAAAATCAGCCGGGCGTGGTAGCACATGCCTGTAATTCCCGGCTACTTGGAAGGCTGAGGAGGAAGGATCGCCGGAGCCCAGCAGGTCGAGGCTGCGGTGACTGGGAGCGGCCACTGCACTCCACTCTGGGCGACCGAGTGAGACTCCAACTCAAAAAAAAAAAAAGAACACTTTTGCCTTGGGACAGTTTAAAAGATGAAATTAATCTCTTCTCTATGTACCAGGATTGTTTACATTGTACTTTTAGGTGGCTTGATGGTCTAGTGTAGGTAGGAAAGAGAACTAGCGTTCATTTACTTTTGATTACTTGCGAATTCCTCTCAAATTTGTATTTCATGTTATTTCACAATAATTCTGTGAAATATATAGTGCTATAACTATTTTAAAGATTATAAAAACAACAGAGCTGAAAATAGATGTATTGTCTGGTGCTAACACAAGGGTATAGATTGTGTCTGTGACTAAAAGGAAGATTTGAACACATAATTCCTAAGGCGTTGTGTAGAGTACACAGAAGGATTTTTCCTCTTACCCTCCAATGGATATTGCTCTAGTCTTATGTAAACAAATCTTAAAAAACAAGATTTAAAATTTTTTAAAAATTCGAATCAACTGCTTCCTTAAAAATATATTCATATAAACATATGTACATATAGTATTGTATGTATATATATGTAGTATTCCTATATAAGCATATATATGAATTTTAAAAACCTAACACTCAATCAGCTGGGCATGGTAGCGCATGCCTGTAATTCCGGCTACTTGGAAGGCTGAGGCGGAAGGATCGCCGGAGCCCAGCAGGTCGAGGCTGCAGTGGCCGGGAGCGGCCACTGCACTCTAGTCTGGGCGACAGAGTGAGACTCCAACTCAAAAAAAAAAGAAACAAATGAGTTCATGTCATTAATTATAATATATGTAGTTTACTGTAAATATAGAGGGCCAGAGAAAATGTGACTGTAAAGTCAAGAAAAGAAAGAGAGCAAGGTTACTTACATACAAATCATTAGGTCTTACATACTTACTATAGTTGAACTGCAGATTGAATATTAAAAATATGATCAGTTGAAGATTTCTTCTGTACATGAGAAAAGCCAAACTTTAAACAAAGCATAACCCATACCAAGCAAGCACAGAATAACTGCTACAGAAGAGCAAAATTTCTCTTAGTACTGAGAGAGCAAGACAAATCATTCCAGTAGCACATGTAGGGAAAATTTACATGGTTTCAATTCTTGTGGTCTCCCTTAGTTAATAATAATAATAATAACAATAATAAGCAAATACCAAGAATTAATTTAGTGAAAACAAACTTTGTGAAGGCCATAAACCTACCTAGTAATTACAAAGGTTTCTCTGGTTTCATTTGATCCAGTAGTAAAATTTAGTGTGCGCAAACGATTGTCACTTCCTCATTGGAGAACATATGAAATTATATGTTTTACATACTTTAAGATAACTAATACACATTTAAAATAAAACCATAACAAGAGAAAATGTCTTTATACTGCCATGAAAATTCCCTATCAACATTCAAGAATAAGAGATTGTTGCCCCATTGTGTGTTATAGTCTTCTAGTCATTGAGAATAAACTATTGCATGAGAGGAGGAGGATCTTGCTTCAAGAGTTTACCATTTTGCTCAGTATTAGGAGGAAGGGCATAGAAAAGTGAAGAGGCAATTAGTATAACAGATGTTAATTGCCATGATAGTAGAAGTATAGTGTGCTTTCAGAGCAATTAGGCAGTGCCATTTAATGGAATGGAATTAACAACCCAGTGTATTAGTTTCCTATTGCAGCTGTAACAAATTATCACAAACTTAGTGGCTTAAAACAATAAAAATGTATTGTCTTACAGCTCTGGAGGTCAAAAGTCAAAAATGGGTTGGCAAGGCTGCATTCTATCTAGAAGATCTAGGGAAAAATCTGTTTCCCTGTCTTTTCAAGCTTCTAGGGTCTTTCTGTATTTCCTTGACTCTTGGCCTCTTCCTCCAACATCAGAGCCAGCAGTATAGTCTCTCCAAAGGTCTGTTTTTCCCTCCCTTTCCATAGTCACATCTCTTTCTGTAACTCAGACTCTCCTGCATAATTTTTTATGAGGATCTTTGTGATTGCACTGGAGTTACCTAGATAATTCAAAGTAATCTCACTTCAAGATTTTTAGCTTAGTCATATCAACAAAGTCCCTTTTGTCATATAAAACAACATACTCACAGGTTCTATAAATTTGAACACAAACATCTTTGGGGGTGATTATTCTGCTTCCCTCACTGAAAAAAGACCACACACACACACACACACACACACACACACACACACACTAAGATATATATTAGATAATGCATATATATCACACATATACATTATATATTATATCAAATATATTTACGTATGTATATATGTTAAATATAAAATAATAAGGACATATTTCTGTTAGGAGGAAAATATATGACACAATAAATGATTTTTGGATAGTTAATTATTTGGAGAGAAATGATCTATTTACATGCTTGGTTTTCTAATTAATGTCAGATTAATAACTACATGTGAGAGTATTTTGTCTCTACAACGTTCCATTGACATAAACTATGATTGGAATGACTTACCCTAGAGTTTCACAGTGCTTCCTTGAGCAATTAATCATAGCAGTACTTTTTTACAGTAGTCATGAAAATATAAAATTCTTCGGGAAAGTATGTATCATGATTCTTCAATTATGAATGCCTTACTAATTTTACTTTATTCCTTGTTTTAAAATATGTAGTGTGCTTAATTTTATAAGAAACTTTTATGTGCAATAATAGCTATCTTAATATCACAATTAACATAATTTGGAAACAGTCAACATTTTCAACATTAATAGCTTAAGTAAAATATTTAATGTCTATGTAAAGAAACATGCAGTTATTAAAGTGATTTTAAAATAAGTTTGCATAGTAAATATTTAAGTGATGTAATCAGCATAGAACCTTTACATATTGGAGATTTGCTTAATAATAGTTGATTGCCCACACATATTTATCTCTTCTTTACTAGTTCCCCACCAAATTACAGTGGAAATGTTAATTTTCTGCCAGAAACTAACTGTTTGAATTCATGAATATATTAAAATTTCAACAAATGGAAACAAAAAGAGGTGGAAGTTTGGTGACTCAGTAGAGCAGAGAGGAATGAGGCTCAAGGGTAAGGATTTTAGACTGTTTGTTGTGTCTTTATATGTTTTTTTTCATTCAGTCTCCAGATGGAGCTTTCTTTTTTTCAAGTTTAGGACACAACATTTAGGAAAAATTGGAGAGAAGGGAGGTCTAATATCTGACCTCTTGTGCGTTCTGTAGGCCTGCCCTGCCTCCAATCTTGGGCAGCCCCAAAGTAACAAATCAACACTCTTCATGTCAAGAAATTTTATATTTTCTTCCTGAGCTACTGTCATTTTCTTATCCTGAGCATCACCTTTGTTTGCCACAATCCAATGCTTCTTGCAAGTACTATCCTAAAGAATTTCCTTTGATATATATTTTTCAATTTTCCCCTCATTGTTAGAATTCACTATTTTTATCATATGACTTTGTAATTCCTTTATAAAATATTAATTAAACTCTGTTTTGTTCTAATTTCATAGGCATATATTTCTAGCTTCCATCTTTCTGGAAGACAAGGACAAGTACTTCATTATTTCTTAATATATTATATTCATGTTGGTTAAATTAAATCTAAAACTAGTTGATTTTCCTCTGCTTGACACAATCCAATACTTCTTTCAAGTACTATCTGTATATGTAAATATTTCTAGCTTCTATCCTGGAAGACAAGGATATTTACTTTGCTATTTCTCAATATATTATATTCATATTTAGCTAAATTAAATCTAAGCATAAATCTGCAAAATTTTAATAGTGTAGACAAGTGTATTAATTAAGAATGTATTTTCTTGTTATTTTATTAGAATTGGCAGTTTTTATTTCTTATTATTTGATTTTTTTTCTCAACTTTTATTTCACTTATACCACAAAATATTGTGTCAGATGAACAAGTTACATAGCCTGTTCTGAAGGGACCAAATGTCAGGAGTAAGACAAATATGGAAACCTACTGTCAAATAAGTAGCTAAAACAGAAACAAGTAACAGCAGAAACTGTACAAAGTAATTTGGATGTGTGGGTGCATGCACATACATACATATGCACACACATACATACATACAAATAACTCACCCCAAAGATATCTTCATGGGAAATATAATTCTGAGTTGACCCTAGTGAAATGGAATGAATGACATCAGATTATGCAAGAAATAACAGTACAACCAGAAAGAACAATGTGTAAAATCACATATAGATGAAAGAGGCTTCTTGGAAAAGGCATTAGCTAAAGAACCTTGGTTAATGTCTTGGAGATCTATAATAGTTATAAAAATAATATTTTGAAAAACTCTTATCTACAGGTTTAACTGTTCTGTAGTGGTTTAACATCTCTGCTGTTCATTGATCAAAGATTTCTCCCCCCTACCTCAGTTTCTTTCTCTTTGTTGAAACTCTTAATAGCCACATTCAAGCTCTCATGGGTGAGTGCACTAATAAAAACGACTGAGTTTATGAATATCTGACAAATCTCTTTGCAAAATTTCACTTCTATAATTCGTTGGACAGATGATTATTTTAGCTAAGAAAGAAAATATAGAGACTGTTTCTAAAATAAGTTTATTCAATTAAAGCCTCAGTGAAAATGGAAGGAAAAACGTAAGGTACCCTTTAGCAAATACTGCTTTCAGAAAAATATATTATCTTACTGCCCTGAAAATGTCAGCAAAATGTCTTTGCTCATATAATTGAGAAATAATTGTCTCCAACAGTCCTTTCCCTGCGGGCCAACATTATCTTTAACAAAGTATAATAAATATTTTATTAATTTTCATTATATAATTATTCACTAAATATTTTAGCATTGTTTATTCAAATTATGATTGTCTGGAATTATTTTTATTTGTTATCGATTCTTTCTTTTCAACTGTATAATTTTCTTTGGTCACTTATCTTGCTGTAATAGTTTCCATATTAAAATACTCATACAAACACTTGCCCTTGACCTGTCCATAAGATCCCAGAATCAATTCCCTTCTGTTGTCTCTTCCCCATGTGGTTGAAAATATTTCAATGTTATTTCCCAAATATTATCAATAACTCATCTGACTCCATATTAATTTCAAAGTGAAGCACAGAAAAATCTAGAAAATGTTCTTAATGTAAATTCTGCTAATAGTTTAACCACATAGAGAAGCAGACTAGGCTAAAAAGGTGGGGCATTTCCAAAGGTGATCCCACTGCACAGATGTAAAAGTTGCAAGAACAAAAGCTACACTGAAACACTAGTTGTCTGGACTAATTTGCATGCCTGTAAATAGCTATCTATAATAGCTACTAAAAATAATTAACCCAAATTAAACATTGCCTTATTTTATACGTGTAATAATAATAATGAGCCCTAACTGTTCAAGATAGTTATTGCTTCAACTATTATGATACCTAATTTTAGTTTAACAACACTTATTAGATCATGTATTTTTCTTTTTTGCCTTAAAAATTGTGCCATTGGCCGGGTTCGGTGGCTCAGTCTGTAATCCCAGCATTTTGGGAGCCCTAGGCAAGTGGATTGCTTGAGCCCGTGGGTTCGAGACCCACCTGGGCAACTTGGTGAGACCTCATCTCTACAATAAAGCAAAAATCAGCCGGGCGCGGTAGCATGCGCCTGTAGTTCCGCCTACTTGGAAGGCTGAGGTGGAAGGATCGCCAGAGCCCAGCAGGTTGAGACTGCATGGCCAGGAGCGTGCCACAGCACTCCAGTCTGGGCGACAGAGTGAGACTTCCAAAAAGAAAAAAAAAATTGTGCCATTGTATGTGCAAAGGAGACAAACTAATGGCAGAAGTGTAATATTTACTTGTTTGGAAAAATATTTTTAAAAGCATGTCTTATTAACAGAATGAAGGGCAAGCCACATTATCATCTCAATAGATGCAAGAAAACATTTGACAAAATTCAGCATATTTTCCTAATTAAAAAACTTCCAGCAAATTAGTTATTGAAGAACTTTACTACAACATAATAAAGATTATACATTAAAAGGCCATAGCTAATGTAATATTCAATGGTGAAAAGTTAAAAACTTTTTCTCAGGAAAAACACAAGGATGCCACTCTAGGTACTTCTATTCAATGTAGTTCTGGAAGTTCTAGCCTAACCAGTTAGGCAAGAAAAATAAATAAAAGTCATTCAAATCAGTAAAGAAGAAGTATAATTTCAACAAAATATGAACAAAATATTCAACACCACTAAGCATCACAGAAATGCAAATTAACATCACAAAGAGATCATCTTACACCTGTTAGAATGATGTAGGTGCTGTCTAGCATATAGAGAAAAGAGAAAGTAAAAAAATATAGAAGATAGAATACAGAGAATAGAGAAAGATAAATTCTTACTGTTGGTGGGAAAGTAAATTGATACATTACAGAAAACAGTATAGAATTTCCTCAAAAAGTTAAAAATAGAAATATCATATGATCCAGAAATCCCACTACAAGGTATATAACCAAAGGAAATAAAATCAGTATGTCAAAAAGGTATCTGCACTCTCATGTTCTTTGCAGCATTATTTATCACAATCAAGACATGGAAACAACCTAAGTGTCCATCAACATACTAATGAAGAAAGAAAAGATATATATATATACACACACAATGTAGTAAAAGTTCACCTTAAAAAGGGGAAAACTTGCCATTTGTCACAACATGAATGAACTTGGGAGAAAGTTATTTTAAATGAAATAAACCAGGCACAGAAAGACAAATACCGTATCATTTCATGTATACGTGGAGTATAAAAAAGTTGAACTCATAGAAACAGAAAGTAAAATGCTGGTTACCAGAGGTTGCAGGTGAGGGAATTGGGAGATAGGGGTTAAAAAAATTTACAAAATTTTAATTAAAAGGAATAAGTTCTTTCAGAATAAAGACTAAGAAATCTATAATATATCATGGTTTCTATAGGTAATAATACATATTTTATAGTTGAAAATTACGGAGAGTCGAAATTAAATATTCTCACCAAAAAAACTAGGTGAGGTAATATATATGTTAATCATCTTAATCTAATGATTGCACAAAGTATATATATATAAAACATTCCTGTTGTACACCACAAAAATCTACAATTTTAATGTCACTTAAAAAATTAAAATAAGAAAGAAAGTTACTTCAAATATTACCTGAAATAAAACCACTCTAAATTACTACAAACTACTGTGTAATTTTTAAAAACATTTTTCCCATAATTTTTCCAATAAATAACAAAAGTAAGGTCTTCAAGTGATAGACCTTAGTGCTCAAAGTTCTGTTGAATTAACAATCAATTTTCCTTGGTGTTAATGTTTCATGTTGCTTAGAATGTCTGTTTTTGCATTAATTCTGTCAGCAGTGGGTATATAATTTTGTTGTGTATACTTGTGTATATTTGAAAAAAAAACTTGAGAATGCCTAATTTTTCTACCATATCTCTTTCTTGAAGAAGATAACTCATTACAGAATGTTGCTAGTGTGACTATCGGGTAAAATAATCTAGTAAGAATCCAGTTCATGAATTAACTAAATTACTTGAATGAGAAGTTACACTGGATCACCTGTAAAACTGTTTTGGAGACACATTCCATTTATCTCCAAAACTGACAATGATCACAAAGCTAGATATACTACACTGAGTCCTCTAGATTAAACAGGTAAGAATTAAAGTATCCAGTCATTGCAATGATTATATGATATTTGTAGTAATATCTCTTATTCTGCTGCTCATTATTCTTGACCACTTAGTAGCTAAGAAGTGTCTAACACTAGGAGGCAAGCACATTTTATGCTCCTAATCAAAGTTTTTAAAAATAGGACTACATTGACTTTCATGGTCTAGGTTACTTCAGCAACAGAAATGTATTTCCTCACAGTTCTCAAGGCTGGAAGTCCAAGATCAAAACACCAGCAAGATTGTTTTCTCCTGAGGTTTGTCTTCTTAGTTTGCAGGCAGTTGTCTTCTTACGCTGCTCTCACATGGTTCTTCCTCTGATTCTGCACCGACACAGATTTCCTGATATCTTCCTGACGTCAGTCTGATTGGTTAGTGCCCCACCGTTATAAACTCACTTTATTACCTTCCTAAAGGCGCTATCTCCAAATACAGTCACATTGGGCACTAGGGCTTCAACCTATATGTTTTAGGAGAATGCATTTTAGTTTATAATCCTCTCCCTTGGGTACAATTTTTTGTTCTTAACCTGAATCTATTCTGTATCCTGAATCTATTCTGTATCTACTCTGCAAGTTGTGATTAATTTACCCCAATACAATGATAATCAAATAGCTTCATTCCTTTGTTAAGAACTTTGAATACTCTATTAAATAGCAACTATTAGCCGGGCTCGGTGACTCAGCCTGTAATCTTGCACCTTGGGAGACTGAGGTGAGAGGATTGCTTGAGCCTGCGGTTCGAGACCCACCTGGGCAACTTGGTGAGACCTCATCTCTAGAATAAATAAAAAACTAGCTGAGCGTGGTAGCGCGCGCCTGTAATTCCGGCTACTCGGAAGGCTGAGGCGGAAGGATCGCAGAGCCCAGTAGGTCGAGGCTGCGGTTGCCGGGAGCGGCCACTGCACTCCAGTCTGGGTGACAGGGTGAGACTCCAACTCAAAAAAAAAAAAAAAAGCAACTATTTCTTCTGTGAGTTTAGATTGTAAATATATTCTCTTCTACTAATGCTTGAAAAATTATTTTACTCAATTTTATTAATAATAAATTATTCCAAAAATTGATTATTATACAATGCCTACTTTTTAAATTTTAGGAATAAAATATTTAAAAAGTGTTTCTAATTTAGAACTAAATATTCAAATAGGATAAATAACATGAATTTGTATGGCAGTTACAGCATGTCTTCTATTGAAAAAGAAAAACAATTCACTTTAAATACATAGCCTATGCCCTTAATTTTTCTTTTCAAGTGCCTTTAAGCAATTATCTATACTTTATTGCTTTCAATAAACAAAATACATATATATTTTTATTTTATAACAAATTTTTATGACTAATTTTATAACAAATTTCCATGAAGAAAAGTCCATTAAAGTTTTAGAATACATTACAAGTTAATTGATTTTCTTGCTAAAGATTTTGTTAATAATACTTACTAATTCGTTCCACAAATATTTTCAACTGCCTACTGATATGCGGCAAATTCTCAGGACATATCAGCAAATAAAACTGACAAGGAATTGCCTCTGGTGAGCTTTTATTCTAACAAGAGGAGACAGATAATTAAAAATTAATACAATAAATAAATAAATCTCATGGCAAGATAAAACGTGGAGAGTAATACAGAAACAAAGAATATCAGATGGAGGAATAAATGATGAAAGTTGAAATAATAAAATTGGAGATCAGAGTAGGCCTTACTGGGAAGAAATATTTGAGGAAAATTTGAAGTGGATGCTAGAATCAGACTTGCAGTATTCTGATATAAAAAATAGCCAATGCAAAGGTCTGAAATATTTGAGGAAAAGAAAAAAATTTGTTTGGAAAATGGAGTGACCAAATAGGAAGCAAGTGAAAGATAAAGTCAGAGAGAAAATCTGTAGTTATTTTATTTAACTGATAGCTTTCTATATTTTTGGAAGTTTTATTGATCAATTTCACTGAGCAAACAAGGAGATTCATTTTGAATTTTTAATCAACTTTTGCATTTTGTTGTAGTGAACTACTTAGAGTAGATATCAAAGAGAATATATATATATTTGAAAATAAGAAAATCTATATACATTAAGAACAAGTGTCTTAATAAGCTTCAGTCCAATTGTCAAAATATTGAACTTTTTTTCCTTTCCAAATTTTCTGTATTTCTGAAGTTTTGCGTATTTTATTTTCCATTAATCAGTCTCTTTTACTTAGTAGGAGCCAGTCAAGTACCTGAAATTCATATTACAGTAGACAGGAGTTATACTAAACTAAAGTTAAGAACAATACCATTAGCCTTTGGAATATCCTCTCTAACGGGCCACATTTTGCCTCACACCACCTAATTTTGAAACAATATTTTGAGAACTTCCAGTTACATTTGGGTTCCAATACCAGAGTGGCTATCCACTCCACCCCAATAGGAAATAAAGGGAGTTGTAGATGGACATTTATAGTGTCTTTCATGGGGTACTTTACCTGGAAGGTGTTCTAATGTCTAATAGTTCAAACTTGCAACTGAGGGTTTTTTTTCTCACATGCAAACCTTGTTTATACTGGCAGACACTTTTGTGGTTTTTGTCTAACCTGTGTCCAGTTTATGCCTGCCTGACCTGTTATGAGAGCCTGATCTTGTGTTATCCTGAATTACAAGGAAACAGCTATTCTTCAGCTAGAAAGTGAAAATTTAATATACCACTACAATAGGAAATAAGTTAATAGATTTTTTTCACTTATAGATCCTGGACTAGGAGAGTGTAATGAGTTAGGAGGGCAGTCGTTGGTCCCAGGTCAGGAGAGTCAGGAAAGAGAGAAAGAGAGAAAAGTGCATGGCAATTTTCAGTAAAGGGAGTATAGTGTGGACCACTTTAAGATACAGAGCAAAAGCCTGAATGGTCCATTTCAACTTTTAAAGGAAGCAGTGGGAGCCCAGTCTGCCAGGTAGGAAAGATGTCTTTGAATTCTTATCTCAGGTCATTTAGTTGTGATGTGAAACTAGGGATTGTCGAGAATGACAGAGACCTGCTTCTGGTATGAGAAAGTTAAAAAAATTTTTTTAATAGATTTTTATTTTAAAGATGTGGGGTACAATTCAGGGTTAGGTATACAAATGTTCATTATGCAGGTACCCTTGTTGATCAGGAGTGTCCTCTGCACCCCCCGGAAGTTTCCCACTACTGCCACTCCCACCCCCGCCCTCTCTTGGCATCTTGGCAGTTTCCCACTACTGCCAATCCTGAGAAAGTGAAACTTTTATTCAAAATGAATGTTGAGGCAACATGAAAGTATAAGAATTCACTGCACTGGCAAGGCCAAAGTCGGTTTTCTAGTGTATCTCATAGGTTTGAATCTTTTTCCCTTTTGTGTTTTGTATGGACCTCAGATGCAGAAGATTGAGTTAATTATCCTTCTATGCATGGCACATTATTCTTGGTGGCATAGTATTTTCATGGTACTGCATAAGTCCCCACTGATTTTTTTCTTTTTTTAACTTTCCTGCTATTTGTTACTGGCATTAATTCTTCATATCCTCAAATTATGTGTTTTCCATTTAATACAGAGTAAAAGACTTACAAAGTAATAGCTTAGTAGTGTACTTATTCTGATTGAGTAATTAAAGGGTTTAATTTGCAAAGATTCACATTTTCTTGTGTAATCTGTAGTAGACTAAAATCGTTTCAATAGTTTAATGAAAAGGAGATGAATATAATGCACATTTATTATGTGCTCTGTCAAAATAAACAGTTAAATGAACAAAATAACTAGTCCAATTCTATCTAGTACTATACCAGACAGGTATTTAAACTACAATTTTACCAAAAAATGATGCTGAAATTTGAGTAATTACCAGTGGATTTTATTTATGTGTGAATATAAAAGTATCTTTGTGTCAGTATTGCATTATCTACTGTGAATTATCCAGATGGCAGTTTAAACAATTGCTTATAGCATTTAAGTTTTATTTAATTTATTTAGACTTTTCTGCTGTCTCAAAAGAAAGGAAGATGAAAGAAAGAAAGAAAGAAAGAAAGAAAGAAAGAAGGAAGGAAGGAAGGAAGGAAGGAAGGAAGGAAGGGAGGAAGGAAGAAAAGAAAGAAAGAAAAAGAAAGAGGGGGAAGAAAAAGAAAAACAAACAGAACTCTGTCTATTTATGAATGGCTGTAAAGTGCAAAATTCAGACTATATTCCACTGTTAAAAAATCAACACATTATTTCAGAAATTAGTTTCTATACAAACATTGTAGCAAATTGCATGCTTAAAAAGTATTAGGGAACTTATTTTTTTGTACAATCTGAATAAATACAGAAACCATAATATCATTTAATTTCTTAAAATTAGTTAACTGAATTTAAATTTTATGTATTTATACTGCATATTTATCAGAGAGGATTTGCCCATAAGGAGTCTGAGTTAAACTTTCTCTCTCTCTCTCTCTCACACACACACACACACACACACACACACACACACACACAGACACACACGTAGAATATTATTTTTAAGTATAATCAGAGTTCCAAGTCGATGTTTCAGACATATGAAGGTGAGAAAAATATGACCAGAGACAGTGAGTTATTTGCAAATGAAATTTTAGACCTATTTTTATTTTTAAAACAGCAGGAAATTTATATAACAACGGCACAACCCTCTACCTTTATAATTGTGGGAATGGGCTCAATGCTTCCTTCAATGCTGTCATTTAAAAAGATGAGTCAGGTCAGAATTGAAAAATCAATATGGAATTCTTGACTTTGGTCAGTGGTCCATTCATCATTGGCTGATGGTTGCCAAATTTATAGTAGCATTATAAAAATTTTCTTATGAAAATTAGTATGACAGTATACAGGTTTAGTGAAGCATGAAGAGATTAAAACATGATCATGGTGATGAGGAACAGAAAATGGAATTATGGAAATTAGAGAATGGTATGCTGAAACCCAAGACTTGGTTTGTATATTGAAAACAAAGAGATGGAAAGTCAAAGAAAACTAAGTGTAGCTAAGGGAAAATTAAGACAGACAATTACTATCAAAACCAGAGTATGTGTAACAGGCCCTATTTGGTGAATGTATGCAGATAGAAATTTGCACATGTAAAAGATGAAACCTAAACTAAATTAATACCAATACTCAGTAATTTCAAAGACTTCTTATTGCCTTCAGGAAATGTCCAAATTCTCAATATCTTTTGAGATAGGACTACAAAAATTATTTTATACATATATATATATATTTTTTTTTAACAAAAGAGTAAGACTGAAAAAGTTCTTTAAAGCATGACCACACACAAAAATCAGATATCCTGACATTAAGAAATAAAGGTAGTTTATTTTCTAAATAACAATGAAATGGTAAATTGTTTAATATTAGTACACTTGCCATATATTTTAAAAAAATTTTTTATGCTGTTGGTGTGGTTTTGATTTGCATTTTTTTATGATTAGTGAGGCTGAGCATTTTTTCATGTATCTGTTGGCTGCTCCTATGTCTTCTTTTGAGAAGTGTCTATTCATGTCTTTTGCCCATTTTTTAATAGGGTTGTTTTTTTCCTTTTGGCATGTGTGAGTTCCTTGTAGATCCTGGATGTTAGGCCTTTGTCAGATATACAGTTGGCAAATAATTCTTCTCATTCTGTGAGCTGACTCCCCACTCACTTGGTTTCTGTGGGTTTGCAGAAATTTTTCAGTTTGATGAGGTCCCACTTGTCTATTTTGAGGTTTTGGTCAGAAATTGATTGCCTATTCCAATTTTTGTGAGGGTGTCGCCTGTGTTTTCTAAGATTCTACTAGTTTGAGATTTTATATTTAGGTCTTTGATCCATTTATAGTTGATTTTTGGGTGTGGTGATAGGTAGGGATCCTGTTTCCATCTTTTTTTTTTTTAACAACAAACTTAAAATTTTTTTTTTTTAATTTTAAAGATGTGGGGTACAATTCAGAGTTACGTATAAATGTTCATTATACAGGTACTCTTGTTGATGAGGTGTGCCCCCTCTTCCCCAGGCAGATTCCTACTACTGCCAATCCTGCTTCTCCCCACACCTCCTGGCAGTTTCCCTCTACTGCCAATCCTTTTCATATAGTGTTATGATAATTGTTCAAAGTCCACTATGAGTGAGAACACGTGATACTCAGTTCTGTGTTTCTGTGAAAGATCCATTCAGGTTATGTTTCAATCTTCTGCATGTGGTCAGTCAGTTTTCCCAGCATTCTTTACTGAATATGTTCTCCACTCTCCGGTGGTTGTTGGTGGATGTTTTGTTGAAGATGAATTGTTTGAGAAACTGAGATTTTGATTTCAGAATCTCTATTCTGTTCCATTGATCTATTTGCCTGTTCTTGTACCAATATCAGACTGTTTTGATTATTGTAGCCTTCTAATAAAGTTTAAAGACTGGAAGTGTGATATTCTCCACTTTGTTTTCTTTTGCTGATGATTGTTTTGGCTACTTATGATTGTTTATGTTTCCATATGAATTTCTGCATTGTCATTTCCAGATCTGAGAAGAATAATGTTGGTAATTTTTTTATTGTATTTTTATTTTTAAAATGTGGAGTACAATTCAGGGTTAGGTATACAAATGGTCATTATCCAGGTACCCTTGTTGATGAGGTATGCTCCCCCTTCCTCTCCTGGAGTTTCCCACTACTGTCAATTGCTTTCTTGTAATATTATAACTGCTCAAGGACCACTTATGAGTGAAAACATGTGGTATTCTGTTCTTTTTTTCTGTGATAGATCACTCAGTATTATAGATTAAGTCCACCCAAGTTGCTGCAAGGTTCATAATTTTGTCCTTATTTATGACTGTGTAATATTCCATTGTGTATATGCACCACATTTTTTAATCCAGTCCTTTTTTAATGGGCAGCACAGTTGGTTCCATGCTTTTACCGTTGTGAATAATGCTGCAGTAAACATGCATGTGCAGGCACCTTTTTTAGAGAGTGAGTTGAGTTCCCCTGTGTATATTCCCAGAGGAGGATGGCTGGGTCATATGGAAGGTTGATTTTTAGATCTTTTAGAAATTGCCAAACTGTTTTTCACAGAAATTGTACTAGTTTACACTCCCACTAAGTTTAGAAGTGTTCCCTTTCCCCACCTTCTCACCAGCATCTATTGTTTTTGAGTTATTGACAATGACCATCCTGACTGGAGTTAGATGGTATCTCATTGTGATTTTAATTTGCATTTCTTTGATGATTAGTGAGGTTGAGCATTTTTTCATGTACCTGTTGGTGCTTCCTAAGTCTTCTTTTGAGAAGTGTATATTCATATCATTTGCCCACTTTGTAATAGGTCTGATTGTCTTTTTCTTTTCCACATATTTGAGTTCCTTGTAAATATTGGATGTTAGGCCTTTGTCAGATATACAGTTGGCAAATACTTTCTCCCATTCTATAAACTGTCTTTCCATACTCTTGATGGTTTCTTTTGCTTTGTAGAAGCTGGTCAGTTTGATGAGGTCCCACTTGTCTATCTTATCCGTTATGGTTAGGACACTTGGGATTTTGATCAGGAATTGCTTGCCAGTTCCAATTTCCATGAGGGTGTTTCCTGCATTTTCTAAGGTTCTTATAGTTTGAAATTTTACATTTATATCTTTCACTCATTTAGAGTTTATTTTTGTATATGGTGATAGGTAGGGGTCTTGTTTTAATATCTTGCATGTGGTCAGCCAGTTTTCCCAGTCTCATTTACTGAATAGGTTCTTTTTCCCCAGTAGTTGTTCATGGAGGCTTTGGCTTTATTGAAGATGAGCATGTTGAGAAATAGAGGTTTTGCTTCTGGAATCTCTATCCTGTTCCATTGGTCTATATGACTGTTCTTGTACCAATACTAGACTGTTTTGATTATTGTAGCCTTGTAATAAAGTTTAAAGTCTGGAACTGTGATACATCCTGCTTTGTTTCTTTTGCTGAAGATTGTTTTGACTATTCGTGGTCATTTATGTTTCCATATGAATTTCTGTATTGTTGTTTCCAGGTCTGAGAAAAGTGTTGTTGGTGATTGAATGGGTATTCCGTTAAGTCAGTAGATTGCCTTGGGTGGGATGGACATCTTAACAATGCTGACTCTTTCATTCATGAGCATGAAATCTTTTTCAATTTGTTTGTGTTGTCTTTGATTTTTTTGAACAGTGTTTTGTAGTATTCATTGTAGAGGTCTTTACTTGTCTGTTTAAGAATTTGCCAAGGTATTTCTTTCTTTCTTTTTTTTTTTTTTTGTGGCTATTCCAAATGGGATTGGGCTTTTATTTGTGTTTCTGTTTGTTTATTGTTGGTGTGTAGGAATACGGCTGTCTTTTGCACATTTATTTTATACCTTGAAACTTTGCCAGGGTCCTGTATCAATGCAAAGAGGTTTTTGACAGACTTTTTTGGGTATTCAAAGTATATAATCATGTTGTCTGCAAAGAGGGATAG
This sequence comes from Carlito syrichta, assembly GCF_000164805.1. Taxonomy (NCBI): domain Eukaryota; kingdom Metazoa; phylum Chordata; class Mammalia; order Primates; family Tarsiidae; genus Carlito; species Carlito syrichta. The sequence continues at coordinate 327,851 of NW_007252780.1, read as the reverse complement.
TTTAACTTCCTCTTTTCCTAAATCCCTTCTCTTGTCTGATTGCTTTAGCTTGGACTTCCAACAATATTTGAACAGGAAGGGTGAGAGTGAGCAGCCTTGTCTTGTTCCAGTTTTCAGGGGAAATGGTTCTAAATTCTGAAGGGATGCTGGATTTTATCAAAATTATATAATTATGTGGTTCATGTTTTTACACCTGTTGATATATTTAATTATGTTTATGGTCTTGTGGATGTTGAACAAACACTGCATCCCAGGGATGAAGCCTACCTGGTCATGGTAGATAATTTTTTAGATGTGCTAGAATCTTCTTAAGAATTGTAGCATCTGTGTTCAGGATATTGGCCTGTAGCTCTCTTTTTTTGTTGGAGCTGTACCCAGTTTGGGTATCAATGTGATGTGAGCTTCATAAAATGATTTGGGGAGAGCTCTATCTTTCTCAATTACCTGTAATACTTTCTGGGAGATTGATATCAGCTCCTCCTTGCATGTTTTGTAGAATTCTGCAGGAAAGTCACCTGGTTTATTTATTTTTTATTTTTATTTTTTTTGTAGATAGTTTTCTTATGACAAAGTCAATTTCCTGGGTTGTTATTGGTCTATTTAAGGACTCGTTTTCTTTCTTTTTCAATCTGGGAAAATTATGTGATGTCAGAAAGTCCTCCATTCATTTAGGCTTTCAAGTTTATTTCCATACAAATGTACATGGTAATCTCTGATCATATTTTGTATTCTTGCAGGGTCAGCTGTGAGTTGATCTTTTGCATTTCTGATTGTGTTTATTTGGGTTTTTTCCTCACTCTTTCTTGGTCATTCTAGCCAAGGGGTCCAGCTATCTTGTTTATCCTTTTAAAAGCCAGTTTTTTGTTTTGTTTATTTTTTTCTATGATATTTTTCTCTTCTATGTCCTATATTTGGACATTTATTTTGGTGATTTGGATTCTTCTGCTGAATTAGGGTTTTGGTGGCCTTGCTTTTCCAGCTTCCTAAGGTGATTTTTTAGGCTGTTAATTTGTGATCTTTCCCTTTTCTTCATGTGTTTTCATAGAGATATGAATTCCCCTCTTAGTCCGTTTGCCATGGTTTCCAGAAATTTTTACACGATGTTTGTTTTCATTTGTTTCCAGGACTCTTTTGATTTCTGTGTTGACCCAGGAGTTGTTCAGCATCATGCTATTTAGTGTCCATATTTTTGCACATTTTGGAGGAACTTTGTTGATGTTGATACATATTTTTATTCTACTGTGGTCTGAGAAGGTGCTTGGCAATATTTCAAGTTTATGAAATTTGTTTATACTTGATTTATGACTGAGAATGTGGTTGATCTTATAGTACATCCTATGTAATGATGAGTAGAATGTATATTTCATGATTGTTGGGTGGAGTGTTCTGTAGGTATCTTCTAAGTCCATTTGATCAAATGACAAGTTGAGGTTCCAGATCTCTTTGTGGATTTTTTTTTCTCAGTGACCTGTCTATGGTTGTTAGTGGGGTATTTAAGTCCCCAGCTATGATAGTGTTAGAGTCAATACCTTTTTTTAGTTTTCCTAAAAACCGCTTTATAAAAGTTGGTTATCCTATGTTGGATGCATATATTTCTTGTTGATGGTTAGAAACTTTCATTATTATGTAGTAGTCATCTGTATCTTTTTAAATGTTTGACAGCTTTAAGGGTATTTTGTCTGATATTAGGATTGCAACTCTTGCTTTCTTTTGTGTTCCATTTGCCTACAAATTTATATTCAATCCTCTTACTTTGAATCTGTGAGTGTCTGTTCTGGTGAGAGGAGTCGCATGGACACAGCATATTGTTGCATCATAATTATTTATCCAATTTACCATTCTACATCTTTTCAGTGGTGCATTTAGTTCATTCACATTCAGGTTAATTATTGATATGTGAGACTTTATCCCTGTCATGAGGTGCTTATAGAGTTTGTTGCTTTTTTGTTTGTTTATTTGTTTTTGACTTTCTTTTGATTTGTTGGTTGACTTATGTGTGTTTTACATCTTTTGTCTGCATTCTTGGAAAAGGTGTGGTCATTCTTTTTTTATCTTTCTTCTATGTTTAATACGTTCTTAAGTCTTTCTTCTAGAGCTGATCTGGAGGTTGTATAAACTCTTAGAGATTGAATGTCTGGGAAGGATTTTAATTCTCCATCACTGATGGAACTTAGCTTAGCTGGGTAGGAAATTCTTGGTTGAAATTGTTTACCTTTGAGAACTTTGAAAATTGGATTCCATTCTCTTCTAGCTTGTGGTGTTTCTGTGGATAAATCTGTGGATATTCTATTTGGTATTCCCTGGTAGGTAGTCTGGTCTTTCTCTCTTGCTGCCTTTAGGATTTTTTCTTTTTTTTTCTTTTTTTATTTTTTAATTTTAATTTTTAATTTTTTTTTGAGTTGGAGTCTCACTCTGTCGCCCAGACTGGAGTGCAGTGGCCACTCCCGACCACTGCAACCTCGACCTGCTGGGCTCTGGTGATCCTTCTGCCTCAGCCTTCCAAGTAGCCGGAACTACAGGCATGTGCCACCACACCCGGCTGATTTTTTGATTTATTGTAGAGATGAGGTCTCGCTGCCCAGGTGGGTCTCGAACCCGCGGGCTTAGGCAGTCCACTCACCTCACCTCCCAAAGGCATGGGATTACAGGCTGAGCCACTGAGCCTGGCAGGATTTTTTCTTTTGTAACTACTTTTTGTAAACAAATTGCCATGTGTCTAGGACTTGGTCTCATTTGTTGTCTTGCAGGTATTCTCTGAATCTCTTATGTTTGAATTTTTACAAGTTTGATGAGATGTGGGAAGTTTTCCTGAATAATTTCATGGAATGTTTGTTTCAGGGTAGTCTCTGTCTCTCTATCTGTCTCAGTGATTTCAGTTAATCTCAGGTCCGGCTTCTTGATGTAATTGTTCATCTCTTGGAGACTTTGTTCTATCTTTCATAGCTTCTTTTCTATGTCTTTAACAGTTTGAGTTAGTTCCATATTTTGGTCCTCAAGCTCTAAGATTATTTCTTCTGCTTGGTTAATTCTGCTTTCCAAGCTTATCAGTTTGTTATTTATTTCATTCACTATATTATTTATTGCTGTCATATCAGTGATCAGCTCCTTCATTCTTTCCTTCTGTCTCTCCTCATTTCTATTTATTCTATTAATATATTTTGAAATTTGTGTTTGTGATTTGAGACCAGTTCTCTTCATTGTTTGAGTCCCAAAGTCTGTTTTCTCAGGGGTCTGTATGGGACCTGTGCTCTTCCTTTGGTTCTTCATCTGTTCTTCCTCTTTTCCCTCCTGTTTAATTCTGTTTAAATTAACTTGCTCACTCACTTGCTCACTCCCCTGTTCTTCCTTATATAGATTTCCTGGGTTAGCTCAATTTTGTAGCCTGATTGGGATTAGGGGGCTGTGCTTTTTGCAGTTTTGAGATTTGATTAAGGAGGGATCTGTGGTTCAGAAACTATCTGCAGATCCCAGTATTCACTGACAGGTGTATGGGCCCCATGAAACCTATTTCCCACCGCCTTACAATCTGTCCATGCAGTGGAAGTATATGCTTGTCCCCTGAAAGCAAAATGAGATAAGAAAAAGGAAAAAAATGGAAAAAGGAAGGAGGGAGATGAGAATAAGGTGGAGAAAGAGGAGAAGAGGGAAAACTGTCAGGCACACCAACTAACAAATAAAGAAAGAAACAAAGAAAAAACAAACTAAAAAACCCAAACCATACAATCAACCATACAAACAAACAAAAAATTCCTATTGATGACTTGCCCTCAAAAACACCCATTTGTAAACAGAAAATCTAACAACAAACAATAACATTAAAAACAAAGCAAGTTTGAAAACATAAACAAAAACAGAAAGAAAGAAAAAAATACTCATTCTGTGGCCATTTCTGGAACTTCAGGTTCTTTTTCCAAGCACCGCCACCGCTTTTGGATCCCGCTGCTTTTGACTTGTCACCTCTTTTGGCTGCCACTGTTTTAGGGAGTGGCTCTTGTCTCCAGTCCATCCCCTCTGTTCTTAGTGGATAGAGTTGCTATCAGTATGGGTCAGATGCCTCATGAACTGCTGTGGGAGGAGGATGAATCAAATCCAGACTCACTCTACATGTCTGCTGCTACTGCTGCTGTCAAGTCTCCCACTCAGATCAGACATGTCTGTGCCTCTTCTGGTTTGTGGGAGGGGTATCTGTCTCTCCAAGTCTGATGGTCAATCCCAGAGAGGTGCAGTGACAGCCCCTGAGTCTCAGGTTGGAGACTGGATAAAACTGAATGGGGCAACACAGGTCACTGCCCAGTCCTGGGACAGATAAAATGGCAGTGATCAGTGTCTTCTCACCAGTGACAGGGCTCAGTTCCAGATTTCCACATGGTGCCTTCTCCACAGTTCCTGCTGCTAGTGCCCAGTACTGAGGAGCAAATGTTTTCTACTGCCTTCTCTCAAGTGACCCCCAAGAATGGCAGATGATCCTGTGTGTCAGGGCCTCCAATTTCAGGGCAGTAGCAAGTTTCAGTCACCTCCAGAGCAGAGCCCCACGTGCTTGAACTCGAGGTTCTCCAAATGAACTTTCACTTACCTACTGGTACATGCCCACTCATACAGACTGTCTTTATGGACACTCACTTTTGCAGAGACTCTCACACTCCAATGAATTCTGTCACCATCTTGTGCCTTGCTTCATGTTGGTAATTCAATGGGTATGGTGCTGAATCTGTTGATTGCCTTGGATAAGATGAACATCTTAAGAAAATTGATTCTTCCAGTTCGTGAACATGGAACATTTTTGTCTGTATCTTCTTTGATTTTTTTAAGCAGTGTTTTGTAGTTTTCATCGTAAAGGTCTTTCACTTTTCTGGTTAGGAAGATATCCAGTTATTTCTTTTTCTTTTCTTTTTTTTTTTCAGCTATTGTGAATGGCATTGCACTATTTATTTGGTTCTCTGCCTATTTGTTGTCAGTGTATAACAATTTAACTGTCTTTTGCATGTTGATGTAAAAACAAGAGCTACAAGATTATATTATTAGATGCATAAAAAGCTCTTGACAAAATTCAGCATCTCTTCTTGATAAACACCCTCAATACCCATGCATAGAGAGAACATACCTCCAAATAGTAAGCACCATCTGTGACAAATCCGTAGTCAATATATTGCTTAACAAGCACAAATTGGAAGTATTTCCCCCTGAAAACCAGAACAAGACAAGGCTACCTACTCTTACCCTTCCTGCTCAACATCGTGTTGAAAGTCATAGAACAATCAGACAAAAGAAGAAAATCAAAGGTATCCAAACAGGAAAAGAGGAAGTTAAGTTATCCCTCTTTGCTGATGATATCATCCTATACCCACGTTATCCAAGAGAATCTGTAAAAAACCTCCTTGCACTAATAAAGAATTTTGTCAAAGTCTCATACAAAAAGTGGGCAAAATATACAATAGACACTTCTCAAAAGAAGACATAGGAAGAGTGAACAGATGCATGAGAAAATGTTCAGCCTCAATATTCATCAAAGAAACACAAATCAAAACCACACTAAGATACCACCTAACTCCAGTCAAAAGAAGACACACAAGCTGCCAACAGATACATGAAAATATGCTCAGCCTCCCTAATCATCAAAGAAATGCAAATCAAAACCACACTAGGATAATGCCTACCTCCAGTCAAGATGGCCATCATTAATAACTCAAAAAACAACAAATGCTGGAGATGAGACAGAGGAAAGGGAACACTCCTACACTGTTGGTGGAAGTGTAAATTAGTACAACCTCTGTGGGAGCAGTGTGGTGATTTCTAAAAGATCTAAAAATTGACCTTCCATATGACCCAGCAATCCTCCTTCTGGAAATATACATTCTACAAAAAAGATACCTGTGCATGCATGTCTATTGCAGCACTATTCACAATAGCAAAAACATGGAACCAACTGTCTGTCCATTGAAAGTGGACTGAATTTAAAAAGTGTGGTACACATGCACGAAGGAATATTATACAGCCATAAATAAGGACAAAGTTATGGACTTCACAGCAACCTGAATAAATTAGGGTCTATCATACTCAGCGATCTATCCAGAAACAAAGAACTGAGTACCACATATTCTCACTCATAAGTGGATCCTGAACTTTTATCATAATACTACATGAAAGAGATTGGCAATAGTGAGACACTGTTAGGGGAGGGAGGGAAGGACAAATAGCATCTGTAAGGGTAACTAATCCCAAATCAGGTGAAGTGAGGGCCTGTGGGAGACCCAACTTCACCTGTAAGATGGCAATTTATGTACCTAATCCTCAATTGTAGCCCACTTCTTTAAATTGTATTTTTAAAAGATTAAAAAATGTAAGAACAGAAACAACAGCAAATGCAAATATCTGTCCCGGGGGGGGGGGGAATACTCTTTGTAGTACTTAGAAAAAAGATGATTATAATTTTTAAGATTACTTTATCTTTTATGGAGAAATTTGTATTCTTGTGAAGAAAAGAGATAAAGAAATGAAAAGCAGTGAAATGAAGAGGTAAAAATGTTACAAACTATTGTGAATGCAAGCCAGACCTTTAAAAGTAAATAACCAGTTTAAGTTGGCCTCTGTGACAGAGGATCATAACACAAGCTTTTGTACTCCAAGCATCAGGGAACACTTTTCATATTGATTATGATGCTAATGCTTTTAAGTATTTGGATATGATAATTTGGTTGATTTGAGATGCTTGGTGGAAATTCCGAAAGAAAGAAAATCATATTAACTTTTAAGTTGCAGCATGTAACATAAATTTTTAAAAAATAGTTGAATTACTCTTCTTCAGTGAAACGAAACAAATACTCACTTGGCTATTTGTTGTCTAAGATTCCTACTAGTCATTGATAAGGGAATCAGAATTAGTATAACACCTTTAAAATTAATCATATTAATTTGTAGGACTATATTATTTTCAAAACAATGAGTTTTAAATTCTCATATTCCTTTAGAAAACTGAACATAAATTATTCTTTGATATGGGAACAATACATATTTTTAAAATTTAGAATTAAGCCATTGTCTCACTAGACTCTAGTATGGACATGTGCTCTTTGATCTATAGACATCACGATGTTTCCTGTCTTTGACCCCCCTTCCCTACCTTGGGGAGGTGACTCTCCTTTTTCTCTTTCTCTCTCTAACTGATTTTTTTTTATATAAGCTTTATTTTCTAATCTAAATAAATAAATAAAATTTGGACTTATGCTCACATATGTTTTTGAATTAACATTTCATTTTGGAATAGATTTCTATTTATAAAAAAAGTTGCAAAGAAAGTACAGGAAGTTTCCACATAACCCCGATTCAATTTCCTCTTTTTTTTTTTTTCAGTTGGAGTCTCACTCTGTCACCCACCTGCCACCTGCTGGGCTCCGGCAATCCTTCCGCCTCAGTCTTCTGAGTAGCCAGAATTACAGGCATGCGCTACCATGCCCGGCTGATTGTTTGATTTATTGTAGAGATGCGGTCTTGCCAAGTTGCCCAAGCGGGTCTCGAACCCGCGGGCTCAGGTAATCCACTCACCTCAGCTTCCCAAAGCGCGGAATTACAGGCTGAGCCACCGAGCCCGGTTTCAATTTCCTCTTTTTAACATATTACATTCCATGGTACATTTGTCAAAATCAAGGAAATGGTTTAGTACATTATTATAAATAATTTCCTACTTTATTTGACAGCACCTTTTAAATGGTTATTTTCTGTTCAAGTATCCAATCTAGTGTGACAGTTTCTCTGACTGTCTTTAATTTTGTGTAGCCATGACAATCTTAAAGAGTAATGGTCACGTATTCTGTAAATGCTCTCTAATCTGGGCTCATGTGATGCTTTTTCTCATTAGACAGGGGATATGGGTTTGGGGAAAGAATAACCAAGGATTGAAGTGTCCTTTTCACTTTATGTCAGAGATTACATTATGTCCACAAAATGTGACTGGTGATATTAACCTTCTTCACTTAGATAATACAATGTTTGCCAGGTTTCTTCACTAAAAAGCAATTATATTTCCTATTTCTACCCTATTCTTTTATATATAACCTATCTGCCATCAAGGGAGGGAAGAGAAAAAAGAGAAGATTATACTTCACTTCTAGAGAAGGAAGTACTATGCATGTACCATAAGAAATATTACACAAACAATTTTTTTAATCATAGAAAAATCAAAGAAGTACATTCCAAGTTTCCATTTACTAAGAACAATTATATATCAGCATATTTTGCATGTATCTTCTATCTCTTCAAAATATAAAACACAATACAGATAAGATAGAACTATCCTATATTTACCTTCTCAAATTTTTCCTTTCCTACTACCTTTGAGTCAATCACCAACAAGAATTTGCAGTTTATGCATTATTCTATGATTTTATTCTTTTACTTCCTATATTTAGCCATAAAATATATATTTCTATATTTACATTTTTTATAAATAAAACAGTTGCATCATTATTTTTTAATGTCAAAGTTATTTTAAGGTTTATCTATGTTAAACAAATAAATGAGTTAATCAGATGTTTGCCTGCTTTATGATTTGAATGTAACAATGCATTTATACATTGAATTATAGATGGACTTCAGAATGTTTTCCATTTGGGAATCATTACAAATATGACTCCGTTAATCTTTTAAATTTCTCCTGAACACATGGGAAAATCTTGATATTAAATTTTTTAAAACTATTGCTATATCAGATAAATACGATCAGAAACCCAAAAGATAAAGTCACAACTGACCCTGAAGACGTACAAAAGATTGTCAGAGATTACGATGAACACCTGTATGGAAACAAGGATGAAAAACTAAATGCAATGAAGAACTTTCTGACATCACACAACCTCCCAAGGTTGAAGCAAGAAAAATCGAGACACTAAATAGACCAATAACCATCCAGGAAATTGACTCCATTGTAAGAAAACTACCTGCAGAAAATCGTTCTACAAAAAAAAAAAAATAACCTGTACATGCATGTCTATTGCAGCACTGTCCACAGTAGCAAAAACAGGGAACTAACTGTGCTGCCCATCGAAAGTGGACTGGATTTTTTTAAATGTTGTATCTATACATGATGGAATATTACGCAACTATAAAAAGGACTTCACAGCAACCTGGATGGATTTAGAGTCTATCATACTTAGTGATCTGTCACAGAAGCAAAGAACTGAGTACCACATATTCTCACTCATAAGTGGATCCTGAACATTTATCATAGTACTACCTGAAAGAGACTGGCAGTAGTGGGGCACTTCCAGGGGAGTGGGAGGCGTATAACACTAATAAGGGTACCTGATCCCAAACTAGGCGAATGCAGAACAATAGGAAGCCAAAACTTCACGTGTACGATGGTCACCCAGGTACCTAACCCTGAATTGTACCACACGTTTTGAAAATAAATAAATAAATAAATAAAACTGTTGCTATATATTTATAATCATCTAAGTTTAAAGAATATGCCATTGCTTAGGCTGAAATCCAAGTCAATCTCCAAGTGGCCAATCTTGTGTATGCATATATGTATACATATCTCTGTATAACTCTTTAGGTGTCTGAAAAAACAGCAAGTCTCAAAAACTACTATTCTCAAATATATACTTAGAAGTAAAATTGTGTGAGTTTTTTTTTTAACTTCATTAGGTATTTCTCTTCAAAGTGGTTTTGCCATCAATCTATGAATTTTATTTATTTATCTCTGATCTTTATCTATACTAGAAGGTAATTTATCTTAATTTTTTCTTTAAAAGTATACCTCATTGTTATTTTAATATATTCTTCTCTGATTGCTAGCTGTCTGCTAAATGTTCATTGAATCAATGTAATTTTGTTTTAGGTTTGGGAGTAATGTAAACACTCTCAATATGATCCCATCATCAATTGTATAAGTTTTAAAGGACACAAAATGGCAATGCAAAGCCTAGCCAGAAAACATATCAGGAAGTCTGACACCATCTCAGATGCAGTTTCAAGATATTTTCCAGTCAATCAAGACAGCCCCAGTGGTATCAAATGAAGTTGAAGTGGAATATTTCCCTATTGTTCCTTTTATATCTTTTATACTTTGCTTGGCACTTTGCTTTTTTGGGGTGCCAACTTTCATCATTTCCAGTACAAAGGCAACTTGTCTAGAAGAATTAACAATAAATCATTCTAATAACCAGTATCAATTGAACAGTTAACATTGCAAATTTACTTTATAACACTGCATTGAAGAGCAGTGCTGGAGAAAGGTATTCAGGGATGTTTCGCAGACTGGAAGAGTTTATAACAGTTATTAACATGTTTTACTCAAACTAGTGAAATGACACATCTTTTTCTGTGTTTTTTTGTCACTCAATTTACTCTTCTGAAAATTACTTATTCATAGTCTTTGCCAATTTTACTCTGTTGTCTGTCTTCATTTTATTGATCTGTACAAGTTCAAAAATTTTTAAATGTTTTTCATAGAAATTTCAAGTATTTTTCCTCATTCTATATTAAATGTTTTGATTTGTTTTATTGGTCATCACACTTCAAATCTAGAAGGGACTCTGGAATGTGCATAAAAATATACATATGAATAAAACCTGCAGATAGAGATATATGCACAGAAACATATATGTAGACATAGGCACATGTATGTGTTAATTAAATTGGTTATTTGACAGGTGGGTAAACTAAGAAAAAGGTTTTGGCTAGGCATCCATGGAAGTTAAGGGATGATGGAGTCTAGAAACAAGATATTAATAGCATTAGTATTGGTATTATTAACAAAATTACAATTATTCCTATTAAAGTTCAGTTTAGGGAATGAATTTTGAATGGTAGTTACTGAGGACAAACATTCAACTTGTGTTTACTAAAAGGTTTAAAAAGTTACATTCTTTGAACTCTCATGTTTCCAATCTTTATTTATTTAAAGTGATAACTTTATTCCATACTTATCACACCATAAAATACATAAGGCAAAACAGACCACAATAGAATGTCAAGCATGATTTTTAAGCATCTAAAGAAGAATATGACTCACTTTTTGTGTCTAACATATGGTTTTACATCTTTAGCAGATTTTTCTTACTTGAAAATGGACCATATTCTTTTTTTGTAAATTTGCATGATCTCACTGAAGCATGATTGGAATAGTGTTCCAGACAACCAGCTGGACCGACTTCCCAAATGATAGAAATGAATCGTATCTTTAAAATTCTCTAGTACAGTCTCTTTTTCTTTCTCAGTCGTTTGAAAATGAGAGTGAGATGCAGCAATGCACATTGCCAAACATCTCACATAAATTTTAAACTCGTACTAGAAATGACAACACTTCTAAATATGAAATCCTTCACTTTGAAGTGAGATATGTTATGTGTATGTTCAGCTACTGTGGTACCCTAGAAAGCTGCCTTTCTTCATCACGTTTCATTGCAGCTATTTGGGGCTTAAAGTTAATTTGTTATTCTGAAATCTCTGGCAAACTCAAAACAGATTTTCAAGACATTTGCCACCTGGTTTGATTTACTACATTATTCAAAGACCTGAAAACAAATTAGCACTCCTCAATTTTCTAATTTCCTAAATATATCTCTCAATTTACTCATGCTGATAAGTGAAAGCTGCTCCAAGCCATTGAAAAGTTTGTTCTTCTCATGAGTAAAATTAGAACAACTTTGATGTTTTTACACCATCAACTTCAGCATTTTTTGTAAACAGCTTAAAAATGTACTAATATAATGATGGATAAAATGTGGTGGATTCATACAGTAATACTGTAAAATGATGAAAAACAAATCTACATAGATCTATAAAGAGAACACAAAAGTATAATGTTGAGTAAAAAGTAAAGTTGAAAAAAGATGTGTAGAACATATTATATATGTAAATGTATAAAGCAATCTTTATGTATATATAATACACACATAGATATATGCACTAATACAAACACACACACATATCTATATACACTAATAATAATTTATACAATATATTCAAAGAATGTGTAATGATGGATATCTCTGTGTTTGGTGGAATATGGCATTCAGGTCAGGAGTGAGATTAGCAGACAAAGAACCCTCTATATTTACATGCAATTGTCCCTTATTTAAACATTCTAAAATAATTATAAATATGTAATATTTTATAGAGTTGTAATAAAGATGATTTTCAAACAATTTCAATTCTTGCAGTTACTGCTTTGAGCAAAGTTGTAGATTAGTGTCTCCAGCTTACAGAAGCATACTCATACAATATTTATAATTGATCAGGAATAAGAGATGTCTTAAATTTTTATTGTTTAATTTACAAAAAATTTCCAGTACATTGTTTAAAACTTTCCCTTGGCCTTGTGTCATTAGAGTGAAATGGTTCTTTCGGAGACAGCAAATGGCAGGATAGTTTTGTTTTGTTTTGTTTCAATCCAGTTTGTCACTCTGTGCCTTTTAAGTGGGGGATTAAGGCCACTGATGTTCAGGGTTACCTTAGATATATGAGAATTTGGTCTTGTTATTGAGTTGTGAGGAGTTGCTTAGTGGACTCGGTTTTGCGATACATATATCGCCTATACGATATGTGCTTACTTGTACTTTTGTGTTGGGAAGTGTTGTTCTTTTGTTTCTGTGTTTAGAAATCCCTTAAGTGTTTCTTGTAGGGCTGCTTTAGAAGTAATGAATTTCCTTAGTTCTTGGGAAGAACTTTATTTCACCTTCATTTATGAAGTTTAGTTTGGTGGGGTAAGAAATTCTTGGATGGCATTTCTTTTCTTTAAGAACACTATAAATGGACCTATAATTTCTTTTGGCTTGTAAAGTTTCTGCTGAGAGGACTGCTGTTATTCTGACGGGTCTTCTTTGGTAGGCGTCTTGTACCTTCTCTCTAACGGCCTTTAACATTTTTTATTTTATGCTTATCTTATATAGCCTAACAACTACTTGCCTAGGGAATAGTCATCTTGAGGAAGTTATCTGGATTTCTTGTATCATCGCGTTTAACACTTCAGCAAAATGGTGGGAGTTTTCATAGATTAATACATGCAACTATTTTCTCTAGAGGACTCCCACTTTCTTCTTCTCTTTCAGGAGTATTATTTAGATGTAGATTTGGTCTGTTTTCATAATCCCATACCTCCTGAAGGCTATATTCATTGTTTAAAATTCTTTATTTTGTTTGATGGAATGGTCTTCAAACTCTGAAATACTTCATCTGTTTAGTCAAGTGTGTTGTTAAGGCTTGCAGCTGTGTTTTAAAATTCCTGTAGCAAGTTCTTCAGTTCCAGGAGTTCAATTTTTCTTAAAATGCCCATGTCAGCTTTCAATTCTTGAATTGTTTTCATGGACTCTCTGATTTGGAAGCCCACATTCTCCTAGGTCTTGATGAATTTCTTTACCATCCATATTCTGAATTCTGTGTTTACCATTATGAATAATTCATTTTGTAAAGGGTACATTGCTGGAGAACTGGTGCTGGTATAAGGGTAGTGAAATGCTGATTTTTTCTGTTGCCATAGTTCTTGTGCTGATTTCTTCCCATCTGAGGGAGTTGATACCTCTCTCTATCTCTCTCTCTTTCTCTCCCTCCCCCTCCCTCTCTCTCTCTCTCTCTTTCTCTTTATTGGTTTTCTAATATTGAGATAGAGCTTTTTTTCTTTTTCATTTTTTCCCCCTTTATGGATATTGTTGTTATATATGTTGTAAAGTGGTCAATTGGTTTTATTCTTCATTTAATACTTTCGGGGTCCATTGCTCTAGATGGATTTCTTGGTTGCAGCTAGAATTGTGACATGGCTGCCTCAGAGGCTACTAGTTATAGAGGTGCTTTTTTGGTTAGGCTATAGATGGTGCTTAAAAGCAAACATTTGTATACCTAACCCTGAATTATACCCCACATACTTAAAATAAAAAATAAAAAGAAATAAAAATTTAACAAAGAGTGATATCCAGTAGTAGCAGCTGAACTGTAGTTGCACTGTCTGAGGGCCACCAGGCCTCAGCCCCAGTGACCGAGTGGGTATGATATCCTGCTGACTTCTTGGGGCCTAGAGCAGGTAGCTCCTGTCAGGGGGAAGAAACAACCAAGGTGGGACAGTTTCTGGCACCCTGAAGCTGCTTCCGCTTATTTTGGCTAAGAGGAGTAGGCCCTGTAGGGAGCCTACACAAATGCCTCAGGGGGCCTGTTTAGTGGCTCTGGTAGCTGGCTTACCTGAGGGCAGTGAGTTTCCACCACCACATTCAGACGATGGAAGGGTGCCCACGTGCTCTACAGGTCTGAAGCAGGCAATCCAGTCTGGAAAGGAGCTGAGTAGATGTGGGAGGATGTATAGTCCTTGTGTTTATTTCAGCAGCAGACTCTGTGTTGGGAGAAGCGTGCACTTAAGCACCACAGAGGGTCTGCTCAATGGCTCTGGCAGCTGGCTCTCTCAAGGGGCAAGGTAGTGGGAATCCACTGTATCGGGTGGGTAGGTGGGTAGGTGGGTAGGAGGAAACTGCAAGCCCTGTGGGCTAGTAGCAAATGATCTGTGCTTGGTGGGAAACAACCAAAATGGAGGAGAGTGATGGATGCCTTGACTCTTTGCTGCTCCTGTGTATTTCAGCTGTGGAGTTTGTGCCGGGCACACATGCTATCGTTCTCTTGGGTCGCTCTGTCTCTCTCTCTCTCTCTCTCTGACCTGAGTGCAACTACGACAGAGGCTGTAGTCCCTGCAAATCATCTACACTTCCCAGAGGCACACTGAGCCTTCTTTGGGGCTCGGTAGCTGGTGTTGAGAGGCAGGCGGGTTAGTAGCTTGAAGTGCTCCACATGGGCTTGAACAATGCCTCAACATGCTTGTCACACTCCAGTCTAATCTGTCCTTGGGGGCCAGGGAGTCACAGCGGCTGTTCGTTGACTTGGAGGACAAGGGTCCATGGCCGTGGTGTAGGTTCTGGGGGTTTCCCTCTCTCTTGTTTACTGACTCACCCTTTAACCACATTGGGGGACTCCAGCATCTCTGCAGCTCGGTCTGAATAGGCAGCCTGGCTGATTTCACTCCTTTGCTTCTTGTGAAACCCATCACTTCTCTGTTGGGTCCTGGAGGTGAGCTCCTTCTCATCCTGCTTTGAGTGTAGAGACTCACTCCGTATTTTGGTGGTCTTTAATCCCTCCCACAGCAGTATAATTCTTATTGATACTTTTATACAATATATTTCAAACATTATGATAATTTATTATGATGTGAAGTCTTTTGATAAAATTTTGAATTAGTCCAAAATGTGAAAATATAGACATGTAATTTAAAAAGAATTTAGCTAATCTTATATTAAATTTACTTATACTGATAATAGTTTTCAATGCATAGGGTTACATTTATTTTTTGACTTGAAAAATAATTTGGCCGGGCTCGGTGGCTCAGCCTGTAATCCCGCGCCTTTGGGAGGCTGAGGTGAGTGAATTGCCTGAGCCTGCGGGTTCAAGACCCGCCTGGGCAACTTGGTGAGACCTCATCTCTACAATAAATCAAAAAATTAGCCAGGCGTGGTAGTGCACCCCTGTAGTTCAGCTACTTGGAAGGCTGAGGTGGAAGGATCACTGGAGCCCAGCAGGTTGAGGCTGCAGTGGCCAGGAGAGGCCACTGCACTCCAGTCTGGGCGATAGAGTGAGACTCCAACGCAAAAAAAAAAAGAAAAATAATTTGGAGTCCAAAATGTATTTTTTTTTCTTGCCAACAGGTTTTATTTAATTATTTGAATAACTACCCTGGTTTTTAAATTAAGATATATTTAGTACTATGTTATCAGTCTAACCATTAAGAAGAAATTGCTTAGGCACTGCCATAAATATTCTGAAAGTTTATAATCAAGTAGTTATTTATCAAGGATGGCTAATTTTGAAGAGATGTATTATTTAGGATGAAGTTTGTTTCCAAGTGATAAAAAGTCCACACATACTTGTGACATAAACAAAATGAAAGCTTGTTTTCTCCAAGTTAGAAGTATAGGTAGGCTGCTCAAGGTTAATGTAGTGACTCCATGATTATATCAGCCCCGTTGTGGTACTATAGTAAAATATCACAGACTGGGTAATGTATAATCAATAAAAAGTTACTTTTTATAGTTCTGGAAGCTCAAGATCATGGTACCAACGTATATAGGTCTGATGAAACTGCTGTCTGCTTCCAAGATCATGTTTCATTGCTGTGTCCTCCAGAGGAGAAATATAGTAGAAGAGACAGAAGGGACAAACTTGCTCCTTAAGCTCTTTTCTAAGACACTAATCCATTCAGGACTTAATCAACTCTTAAAGGCCCATTTCTTAATGCTTTTACACTGGGAATTAAGTTTCAACATGAATTTTGCAGGGGACACAGTCAAACTACAGCGATGGTCATCAGATACCAAGGATTCTACTCTCTTTTGTACCACAGATCTCAGCATGTAACTTCTGTTTGTGTAACAGCATGGCTCTTCAGCTCTAGTTATGAAGTTTCTCCAGTCAGCATGATTTTGGAAAGATGAGAAGAGTATACTCTTTTCCTTTAGGAAATATGCTGGACGGAATACACATCACTTCACTTATATTACTTTAGCTAGAATCTGTGCACATGGTAACATCTTGCTATCAGAAGTGTTGCAAATGTAGTCTTTACTCTCCTTGGCATGTGCCTAGCAAAAATTTGAAAGTTTTTGTGTAATAATGATCAGAGACTTGAAAATTTCAGTTGACCTGACATTTTTGCTAGTGGTTTTCAAAATTCAATAGTTATCAGCAAAGGGTAATTGAGCTTGTCATAAATCAGCAAATTCTTTTTTTTTTTTTTTTTTTTGAGTTGGAGTCTCACTCGGTTGTCCAGACTGGAGTGCAGTGGCCACTCCCGGCCAACGCAGCCTCGACCTGCTGGGCTCCGGCGATCCTTCTGCCTCAGTCTTCCAAGTAGGTGGAACTACAGGAGTGCGCTACCACGCCCAGCTAATTTTTTTATTTTTTTTTGATTTATTGTAGAGATGAGGTCTTGCCAAGTTACCCAGGCGGGTCTCGAACCCGAGGTCTCAGGCAATCCATTCCCCTCAGCCTCCCCAAGCGAGGGATTACAGGTGGCACTGAGCCCAGCTGGCAGATTCTATCAAGGTCAGTTTGCCTATGTTGTAAGCAGGGAGCCTTGTCAATTGGTATTTCATATATCTGAAATATCTAGAATAATACCTGACTTACAAATATTTAATTGATTGAAGGATAATTACATATATCACTGCTTAGTGTAAATTTTAGAGGTTTTTTTTTCCCTTGAAAAGCATTTTTTTTTTTTCAGATTTAGAATTCAGGCTAACATTGAGGTATTTGCTATTTCTATATGTACAGAACTTTGTAGAATGAATTAGTATGAAGAGGACAACAGTAACCCTTTATGACTCTGTTTATTTCTTTCTCAGTTATGAATAGCAGGTCCCTGTGTTCCGAAGGTAGAGGTTCCTACACTGAAATGGCATCAAAACATTCTGCAAGGCCAGAAAAAGACACAGAGACAACAGATCCTTTCTTAGAAGGAACTATGGCTTTGTTTTGGAAAATAAGACAGATTGGTTCTATGTAGGATCCAAAATGTACATCATTAATTAAATAATGAGATTCTTTTTGTAAAAATGAAGTAATATTTTTTTATCTATTTGCAACAAATTACCCCAAAACTTAGCAACCTGAAAGAAACAAACAACAAAAAATTACTGTCTCACTTAGTTTTTTGGGAGGTCAGAAATCCAATAGCCAAATCTTTATGAGATTATGGTCAAGATGTTGACTGTGACTGCAGCCTCTGAAGACTTGTCTGTTGCTAGATGATCTGTATCCAAGCTCACCATATGGCTTTTATTAAGGACTGCATCAACAGGTGGGTTTCTCCAAAGGGTTGCTCAGGTCATGGTTTTCTTCAGAGAAAGTGATGAGAGACAGAGACAGAGACGCAGAGAGAAAGAAACAGACAGAGAAACTAAGACAGACAAAAATAGAGATAGAGACAGAACAAGGCAGAAGCCAGTCTATATAGCTTGATTTTGAAAGTAAACATAAAGCACTTCTACTGTATTGTTTGCAATTGGTCACACAGACCAAATCTGGTACCATGTCCTAAAAAGCCACAGAGAAGTGTGAATACTAGGAAGGGGAAAATTATGGGTTATCTTGGAGTCTGCCTATTACATATAAATTAAGCACTTAGCACTGGTTCACTGTAAAAACTCAGCAAATACGGCTACTGTTTTTATCATTATTACATAAAACAATCCATGGTTGTATTACAATGTTTTGCCAGATTAGGAATGGAAAGACCAGAAGTTTGGTGATTCATCTGCTGTCATGAAGTTAATAGTTATTAGCTAATGCTAAAGCCCAGCTTTTTAAAATGCCAAAGTCCATGATTCTTCTACCAAAAACAAAAACAAAATAAGGCACACAGAAACCATAATATTATCTTTAGTATGTGTATAAATGTATGTTTATATGTGTGTATACATTTAATATGGCAAGAATTAAATTCTTGATTGTTTCTATACTTTAAGTCTATTCCTCTAGCTGTCTATCGTACATTCATGGCAATTTCATATTTACTTTCTCAGGTCAAACGTGGAGTCAATCTCTCTATAGATAGATAAATTGATAGATAATGAACAAATAAATAGATTATATATATACACACACATATATATACTATGTATACATATATGTATAGACTGTATGCATATGTATATATAGGGGCACAAGTAGTATTTGGCTACATGGATAAATTGTATAGTGATAAAGTCTGGGATTTTAGAACACTCATCACCTGAATAGTGTACATTGTACCCAATAGATAATTTTTCATCCCTAACTCCCCTCTCACTCTCCCCTTTTCTGAGTTTCCAATGTCCATATAATTAGGGGAAATATACTCATAGGGAAGGAGAGATACTACATGATGGATTTTAATGAACTTCACCACAAATAAGAGCAATCATAAATATGCATGTGTAACTAAACAACATGGCCTATGACTTTATCAAGCAAAA
This sequence comes from Carlito syrichta, assembly GCF_000164805.1. NCBI lineage: Eukaryota > Metazoa > Chordata > Mammalia > Primates > Tarsiidae > Carlito > Carlito syrichta. The sequence continues at coordinate 308,868 of NW_007252780.1, read as the reverse complement.
TGACAGAAATACAAATTTAAGAAAGTTAACACAGCAAAAGTTTCAAATTAACATATTTTCAAACAACATTATAAGCATATGAAACAATGCAATTAGCAAGCCTCATCTCATGATTTTGTAGAAACCTATAAACTATTCCATTCAGTGAAAAGAAGATAGTACTTCTCAAATTGACTTGGACTATTTATACAGTTTAAAAGACTCCTAACATCTGACCCAGCAAAAGCCACTCATAAGGTTTTTTCTCAAGAAAAATGAGAGCATATTTTCAAACAGAAACTTGTACTCAAAAACTTAAAACAGTTTTTGAGTACAAAACCACCCTAAACTGAAAACAGTCCAGTGTTCACCAGTAGGTGACTTTATTAACAGATTATGGTATATCTATACAGTACAATTAGACTCAGCAATAGTAAGGAATGGGTTATTGCTGTATTCAATCACATAAACAACTTTCACAAACATTATGACATGTAAAAGAAGACAGGTGCATACTAATGTAAGTGAGTCCATGTTTGTGAAATGCTAAAAAAAGTCAAAACTATGGTGACAGGAAGGAGATTGGTGACTACCAAGGGCCAAAAAAGGCAATTGACTGCAAGCATTTGCAAGGAAAATTTTGATGTGATTAGAATATTCTATATCATGATGATTATGATGGTTACTCAACTATAGTTTTCAGCAGTAATTGGAATTAACACTTAATATTATGAATCTTATGCAAAATGTTTCTCATACATTTGTGTGTTTAAAAACAAATTCAAAATATAACCAAAATTTTTAACAAACCAAAAGTAAAAATAAGCAAATAACAAAAATTTGCACAACCAGATTATTCAAATCAATTTCACAAAGAAAGGCATTTTGCAGTCTTAAGACTTAATACATTTTTAATAATATTATCAGATAATCTTACCATACCAAGTGAAGATAAAAAGATAATGGATAATAAACAAAACTCTGATATTAATGTGCAAGTTTGAAAATTTTGCTAAGTTTTTTCTCAGAAATTGAAAGCTTGTTTTATTCTGTATTGAGCAGTAACTTTATTTGCTTCCATGGATAAATCTGGTTTGAAGCGCATGTTATAACAAAATAAAAAAGTAGATCATGTTAACTTTATAAAAGAGAGAAGGAAAGTGAAAGATTACCAAGATAGAAACTAAGTATGGGGTAAACCAAGATTTGGCTTTAAGAAAACGATAACTTAACATAGAAAAAAGTGAAATAATTTGTTGAAATATTCAGCATAGGACAGGAGTACCCACCCCAGGCAACAGACAACAGACTGGTACTGGTTCATAGCCTGTTAAGAACTGAGGTGAGCGGCAGTCAGTGAGCAAAACTTCATCTGCATTTACAGCTGGTCCCCACTGCTTGCATGATTTCCTGAGCTTCGCCTCCTGTCAGATCAGCAGCAGCATTAGATTCTCATGAGTTCTAATACTATTGTCAACTGCACATATGAGGGATCTAACTTGTACTCTCTTTTTGAGAATCTAATGCCCAGTGATCTGAAGTGTAGCTAAGGCAGTCATACTATATATTTCATTCTATATTACAATGCTATAATAGTAGAAATAAAGTGTACAATAAATCTGATGCACTAGAATCATCCCCAAACCAACCCCGCCAACCCTGGTCCATGGAAAAATTGTCTTCCACAAAACCAGTCCCTGATATCAAAAAGGCTGGGATCCACTGACTTAGGAGACAAAGAAACAACCAGTGAATTCCCTCCTGAAACAAAGAAATAGCTTTGAGGTGATGGAAGAAAGTGTGCTTTTTATTCAACACTGAACTCCAGCATTATCTCCTTAGTCTTCTTTTAGAGACCCAAATTCAATTTGAATTAGAATTGAATTTTTCATAACTATTAGGGAAAACACTCTCACCATTCTCATGATAAATATCTTTATAGTTTGTTTATCTGTTTCCTTACAGCCTGAAATTACAAATATATAAAACAGTTTTTAGAAATTTGCAGTCAAAATATAACATGTTTTATGAAGGTAGACATAGCATAAGAAAGAGTTTGATAGATCAAAGAATTTCCACACTGTGGGAAGGTTAGGAGCATAAGTATATGGAAGAAATCAGTGAAAGCTGTGTCAATACCTGATGAGATGGATGTCACATGTTAAGGAATTTATTCCGGATCCTAAAAGGAAAAAAAAAATTTAAAGAGACTTACAAAAAATAGAGGCCATAGATGAAGATAGTTTTGATGAATGTAGTAAAACGAAGGTCAAAAATGAAAACAAATTTTGTAAGAATTTTTAAGACAAAGCAATTAGAATTTGATGACCTCTTGGAGCGGATGGGAAGAGAGATTTTTTTTTTTTTTTTTTTTTTTGAGTTGGAGTCTCCCTTTGCTGCCCAGACTGGAGTGCAGTGGCCGTTCTCAGTCACCACAGCCTCGACCTGCTGGGCTCCGGCGATCCTTCCGCCTCAGCCTTCCAAGTAGCTGGAACTACAGGCGTGCGCTACCACGTCCGGCTAATTTTTGATTTATTGTAGAGATGAGGTCTCGCCAAGTTGCCCAGGCGGGTCTTGAACCCGCAGACTCAGGCAATCCACTCACCTCGGCCTCCCAAAGCACCGGATTACAGGCTGTGCCACCGAGCCCAGCCAGGAAGAGAGATGTTAAGGCTGGCTACTTACTCTGGGAAATCTGGACAGAGATACAAAGGAGGTTTCAATGGTACTAATCTTGATGAATTAGACACTTTGATTCACAATTACTAATACTCAAACATATTATTTTTATTATTTGCTTAGCTCTCTGATCTCTAAGTCTCCAAAAATATTCACTTTGATTCTTTCCCACTGTAGATAATTAAATTATTTCATATCTATCTATTTATATATTTATTTATATTCTGAATGTCAATGTCTGAAGACTGGGGAAAAACCCAATCTAAACTAATTCTAAACTAATTCTCACAATATTTCTTTCTTCCTTTCATTTGTTTGTTTAAGTTTTGTTACTGTGAGAAGACAAATCTGTGACCCTCTACCTTGGGTCTTGCCAGAGGAAATTAATAAACCCTAGTGGAGGCTGGGCTCGGTGGCTCAGCCTGCAATCCCAGCACTTTAGGAAACCGAGGTGAGTGAATTGCTGAGCCCGCAGGTTCGAGACCCGCCCAGGCAACTTGGCGAGACCTCGTCTCTACAATAAATCAAAAATTAGCCGGGCGTGGTAGCACGTGCCTGTAGTTCCATCTA
>NW_007252780.1:304672-305620 GCF_000164805.1 Carlito syrichta | reverse complement strand
AGCACGTGCCTGTAGTTCCAGCTACTTGGAAGGCTGAGGCAGAAGGATCACCAGAGCCCAGCAGGTCGAGGCTGCAGTGGCCGGGAGTGGTCACTGCACTACAGTCTGGGTGACAGAGTGAGACTCCAACTCAAAAATAAATAAAATAAAATAAAATAAAATAAAATAAGCCCTAGTGGGTTGCATTCAATCCAATTTCCTTCAGTTCATGTTATGACAACCTGATAATTTTATTGCTACACCTGAGAAATTCTTTGGTGTGACATGAAACGTCTTCAAAATATCTAAGTTTACTGTAATCCGGTGTAGTCGATTGAATTAGTAGTTCTTTTTTCCCCTTTTTCCTGTTTCCTCTAGAATGATTATAAAAGTTTATACACAGTAATAGTAAGGTTAGTCTTACATTGGTCCAATTACTAATAGAAATACTCAGAAATTCTTAGACTGCTTTTGGCAGACAGAAAAATGAAGTTCAAATTTAGAAGTAGTTGTATGTTGTAATAAAAGAAGTTGAATAATGGGAATATTATTGAACGGGTTATATGTGACCATAAGTTCAAGCCTCCAGAGATTTAATGTAGCACATCTGAAGAAGGAAGAGAACTGCAAAGCAATTTGGAACAGAAAACTTTTCTCTTGTGTACATGGGAATTGTTTTTGGAAGCAATGTCCAATTTTTAATTCATGATCATTATGAATATAGAATTTAGTCAACCTCTCTTAGTATTTCTCACAAAGAAAAAAATATGGTGTGAATCCATCAAAACTGTTTCCAAATATTTAGGCAGTACAGTTCTACTACTTCCTTCTAATTTTTTAAACATTTTTTCAATTTTTATTTTAAAATTGTGGGGTACAATTCAGGGTTAGGTATACAAATGTTCATTTTGCAGGTACCCTTGTTGATGAGGTGTGTCCCCCCCCCCCTTCCCAGGAAGATATAGACTA
>NW_007252780.1:293594-304538 GCF_000164805.1 Carlito syrichta | reverse complement strand
TGCAGGGAAGGCTGAGGCGGAAGGATTGCCGGAGTCCAGCAGGTTGAGGCTGCGGTGGCCGGGAGCGGCCACTGCACTCCAGTCTGGGCGACAGAGTGAGACTCCAACTCAAAAATAAATAAATAAAAATAAAAAAAATAAAAAAGGGTAAGTGATGCATGTCTTATGGCCACATCTGAAAAACTGTTGTATTACTCCTTACATTGGAAATCTTAAAATCATCCTGCTTAGACTTCAGTTACTGACTCCAACAATATTAAAGTATTTTCTGCAATCATTTGTACATTGATTTTTAAAAAGTATTTGTAAAGACATCACAAATAATTTAAATCAATTTTCTTTTATAGAATACATTTTGAGAATAAGTCTTTCTATTTTCAATATAGGGGAAGCAATAAAGTTAAGAGCCAAAAATGAATATGAAAGTGTTATTTTGTCACATATTTCATGATATTAACTAACTCAATGGTCTAAATCCAGCAATAGAATGCTAGGACTCAAAGAGGGTAAATCAATCATTTACTCAAGATAATGCAATTTTATTTTATGCAAGATGGAAACTTTTAATCTACAAAGGAAATTATATGTTTATATTTTTATTTTCATTTATTTATCTAATAAATACCGCTGTAACAAAGATCAGGATTAATAAAATCTGATTTTAAAATTACAAGATATGTAAGCAGACTATTTCAAAATTTTAAAAAAGATGGAAAGGTCAAATTAGACTAGTGAGTCATCTTAATAAACATCCTTAACTGATTAATTAAATCTTTATAGAAACTAATGCCAGTCAGTCAAATCAAGAACTGCCTTTCACTGTGACTGGCTCTCAGTTTCTAAAGTACTTGATTTAATTCAAAAGAAATATCTCTAATTTCTTATACTGCTTAGATAAATGGCATCTTGTTAATTGGTGACACTTTCTAATTGACATTCTGTCCAAGGTTACAGACTATCATTTTTTTTAAGCAAACTGATCTATTATTCATGTATTTTATTTCATTTATTTGGGTTTGTTCTTATAAAGCTATTTCAGTCCTTTATATCTTACCTTTATTTGATGCTATGAACATAGATATTACCAAAAAATAGAAACAGACATATAAAACAGCAAACAAATCTTCTCCAGTATGTCTTTTTCTGAAAACAGATGATTAATGATTTTATAGTATACATAATATGAAGATTCATCCAATGAAGCATTTACACAAATGGTAGATAAGATTTGGGAGAGAAATAATATTCTGTGATTAGCTTTCTGAATATGTAAAACATGAATTACTATTGATGTTTTTGATTTCTTAGTATCTAATAAAGGGCAGAAACCTTAGATTATTTAAAGTGTGTGCTTAATGGGAGAACCATAAATGGGGAGACTCTGAAAATAAGTTTTTGGCCAGGCAGAAAACTTCCTATCCCTATTGAGATCTAATAATCTGCCACATGCAACAGAGCCATGGATAACTTATTGGTCAGTCAGGAAAAGTATATACAATGTCCAGTTGATACACAAACCAGTACCAAATCCTAGGAACATGAAATAAATGCTATCATGTTCCATGGATGCATGGATGTAAGAAATGTGGTTTATCTCCAGACTTATTTATTCTATATTACTGCAACTTTGTATCCTTTAACCAGCACCTCTCTCATTTTAAACCTTCCCCTCCCTGATAATTACCATTGTAATCTCTGCTTCTACTGTTTTAACTGTTCAACTGTTTTAGATTCCACATATATGTGAGATCATACAGTATTTTTCTCTCTGTGTCTAGCTTATTTCACTTAGCATAATGCCCTCTAGGTTAATCTATGTTGTCACAGATGATAGGTTTATGTTTGTGTTTTTTTTAACAGCTGAATAATATTCCACTGTGTTTGTATATTTGTGTGTGTGTGTGTGTGTGCGTGTGTGCGGTTGTTTCACTTTTTTTTCTATTCGTTCGTATATGGATGAACACTGAGGTTGTGCTTCCATTCTGGCTATTGTGAATAATGCTGTGATAAACATGGGGATGCAGATATGTCTTTAAGATACTGATTTCATTTCGTGTGGATATATACTTAGAAGTAGGTTAATCTTGAAGTTATCTCTTAAATATAAATAAATAAGTCTTTATGTACAAAGATTTTAATTAGTGTTATGGCAGTATCCAACAATCGACTGCTACCTTTGTGGTCAACCAAATACAAGGGGCAGAAAGCTGTGAGAAGAAATAAGTTTTATTTTGATACCATTGGATCAGGGAACAGGCTATGTAACTACCAAAAAACCATTCAGAGTTTTCATCCAGTATTTATACTAAAAGATACAGCTTTGTATCGTTTCCCATTATTGATTAATAATGACTATGTGTCTTATGACCATTACTCGGTATCTTTCTTTTTTTTTTTCTCAAAGTTTTAAAACAGCTTATTAGCAAGAAGAAGGGAGGCAAAAAGGAAGATCTGTGGCAGAAAGATCTGCCATGGTCAAGTTTCTCAAAAAGAAAAACTGCCCAGTATCTTTCTTAATCAATGTTTAGGCCCCAAACAGTTACTATCACAAACCGATGGTCAGATTAAATCAATCCTGCCATTCTTCTAAGTTACAGTTACCCTGAACAATTTGGTGATGGGTACTTTCTAGTTGGTTGCAGCTTTTTGCTTATTCTGGGAGTTCTGGTTCACTAGACTTAATTAAGTATTAAACATAAAATTAATACAAAGACATGAAAGAAAGCAGTTGTCATTTAGAGACTAAGGGAATAGATACGTTTCTGGGTTTTAGAAAGTTTCAGCAGAGTCCATTTCTTATCTAGGTCCGGTGGAGGCTCTTCCAGGAACGTGCAGTTTTTTTGTGTCTCCTGCTTATCCAGGGGGCTCAATGAAGATGGTGTGTTCCCATCTACCAGCAACAGTTACTAGATCCAAGGATAATGAAGGGAGGGACAAGGGAAAATGTTCACTTTAAAATCAAACAGCTTCTATGTTTAGCCTAACTCAACTTAGGACAGGTTTCTAAGTCTTTTTGAAATGACTGTTTTAATATAACCAAATGGCCTCTTTTCAGTCTGTTACATTAGTATTAATGATAAAACTGAACCATAATTTATGTACATATGAAGCATGATTACAAAGACTTGTACAAGTACTTAAAAATAAAAAAACAAACAAATAAGATGCAATATGCAATATGACTAACTGTATTAAAAATTTTTCCCTTTTTAATCACTGAATTAAATGTTAACCATTTAACTATGTTTTGGAAGTCAGGGTATCATTCTCGTTTTCTTTTTTCTCCTCTTTTATATTGCTAACATTAATATGAATACATTATCATTTTTATAAACAAAAATGCCTGCCTAAAAGTGATTTTATAATCTTGTCCTGCTTCTTTACATGAGCACACCTTCATTTTTTCATATTTTTGTTAATGGTACTAAGTGGGAAATCTCAGATCATCTTTGAATGTCTCTTCCTATTCAACTCCAACATTCAGTCAGTTACCAAGACACTTTGTTCAACCTCTAAAATATCCTATATCTGTACTCCCTGCTTTCTATTTCTATGTTATTGCTTTTGTTCAGTACATCCTCAGCTTTCTCTGGAAATATTAAAATAACCTTCCAACTACTTTCCTTGGTTCCAATTCAGGTCCACCTACTGTTTTTGTCTCGATTTCTGTTCCAAGTAGCTGCCCAAAAGATATTTGTAAAATACAGTGTTGGTTATACGATTGCCCTAATTATAAAACCTGTGATGACTCTCCACTGCCTACAAGATTAGGCATTTTATCATGTCCAAACTTTCAACAATCTGGCTTCAATCTGCCTTTCCGGTTATCATTTGCTTCTAAGCCTAGCGTGCACGTGCATACATGTGCACACATGTGCGCATAAGCGCCTGCGTGCACACACACACACACACTCACCATATACCTTATAGAGGGTCCAGTTATACATACTACTTGGCGTTTGTCAAAGAATTCATGTATTTTCATTTGTGAGCATTTGTGTATGTTACTTTTTTCTGTTTGACATGCTCTCCCACTCTTTCTAAGTCTGGCCAAATCTTACATATACTTCAAAGCACAGTTCAAAAATTGCCTTTTCTATGGCACTCACAGATATCAAAACACACTTGTCAGTGCTTCCAGAGTGTTCTACAACTCACATTTCACACTCTATTCTAAATTGCTCTTTGCTCATCTTTGCCATCATGGCTGACTATGCAATTAGTTCCTAGGAAGCAGAGACTATGACTTACTCGTCTTTTTCTCTTTAGCGTCGTGAAGTGTAGACAGCATATTGCAGAGGTAAGGTAACAATTTGTGAAGTAATATGCAAAACAAGTGCTATTAGGCAATAACTCATTCATTATAAATATTTCATAATAAATTTTCTTTATGATTTTTCTATTCTGGCGAACTAAGTGTTGCTATATGCCTCTTATGGGGATTGCACTTTTATGCACTTCTCCTCTCATTCATTACTTGACACACTTAAATCTGCTTTTCAGTCTCACAACTTGATTAAAAAGATTCTCCTTAAGGTTTCTGTGACAAGGTGTACTGCAAATTTAAGGACTCTGCTTGCCTGTCTTTTGACTTTTTAATATAAATTAATTTTATAGGCATTACATATATAATTTTATAGGCATTATATATATTATATTTATATATATTTTATAGGCATTATATATGTGTGTGTGTGTATAAATATCAACTTTGGAGTCTGTTAAGTACTCTCTTAGTTTTGAAATTCACTTCCTGTTGGTGATTCCTTACCCCTCACACAATGGTGCTTTTCTAACATTCCAGCCATTACATCTCAGTCTGCTTTGAAGCTGCCATTTTTCATTTCACTCCTAAAATGCTGATTATCCCTTGAGCTTCTCTACTGTTTACTCTAATTGTCATTCCTTGTCTTTAATATAGGCCGCTCTAATCAGTTCTCAGCATTTCAGATCAAATAGCTTTTGCAAAATATAAATCTGATTGTTGAAAAACCCTACTGATTACCATAAATCTGCATTTTTCTCACGAAATATGTGTTACATCAAAAGAAGATGTGTAAGTTATGATCCATATTAATATTTTGGACACTTTACAGGTTAAGAAATGAAGCCTCAAGATAATTATTGACTTCCTTATGATGCCTGTTCTGAAGAAACTCTTTCTTCTCCCCATCCAAAGATACTCACTATTCTTAATATATTGTTTATTGTAGTTTTGCCTCTTTTATAAATAAATATTTATTTTAGGACACTTTTAGCTTTACATAATTGTTAAGATACTGAGTTCCCATATACCCCACACCCAATTTTCCTTAATTTTAACATTTCACATTAGCAGGGTACAATTGTCACAATTATTTAGCAAATGTTGATACACTGTTACTAATTATTTCTTTATATTCAGCTTTTCTCAGGTTTTTTTCCTCTAATGTTCTGTTTTAGTTGAAGTATCCTATCCAGAGTATGAAAATACTTTTAGTTGTTGTGCCTCCCTAGGCTGCTCTTGGTTAAGTCAGTTTCTCATACTTTTCTTGGTTTTGATGACTTTGACAATTAGGAGAACTTACAGTTATAGTTTGTAGAATGTCCCTCAATTATAACTTGTCTGATTTTATTGTTTTCTCATGTAACTGTAGTTATAGGATCGTAAGACTAATTTAACAGAGAGAAAGTGCCATTATCATTATAGCCTATCAAACATCCATGCTATCAACAAAACTTATTAATGTTGACGTTAACCCTTAATAACCTGTCTAAGATGTTTGTTCAGATCCTTATTTTAAATGTTCCATTTTTCCCCTTTATTCTTTGGAAAGACATTTTAATATATAGTTCACACATAAGGAGTGGAGAGCTATACTCTTCCTCCTGCAGCGTTAAATATTGCAATGTCCTTGAATGAGATATTTGCCTCTTTTTACCCATTTGTTTATTTATTCAATCACTTATTTATTTTATTATGGATTCATTAATGTTTATCTTATGTTTTAGATTACATCCATACTACCTTACAATATTTTAGATTATACCCATATTACCTTATATATTTTGTTGATCAAATTTCTCTAACTTTGACCATTGGGAACTTTCAGTTAGTTATTGTGTTTCTCTTCCATATCACTATAATTTGTTTTTTTTGTTTTGTTTTTTTTTTTAGTACAGATGCTCCTTGATTTATTATGGGGTTGTGTCTCAATTAATCCATTGTAAATTGAAAATATGGTAAGTCAAAAGTGCATTTAATATGCCTAACCTACTGTGTATTGTAGTTTAGCTTAGCCTACCTTAAACATACTGAGAATGCTTACATTAGCCTATGGCTAGGCAAAGTCTTTTAACTCAGAGCCTATTTTATAATAAAGTGTTGAATATCCTATGTAATTTATTGAATATTATATTGAAAGTAAAGAAAACAAAATGGTTGTAGGGTACTTGAAGAATGGTTTCTACTGAATGCTTATTGCTTTCACATCATTGTAAAATCAAAAAATTGTATGTTGAACTATCATGAGTTGAGGACTGTCTGTACTTTCTTACTTTCTATATTATAGGACACTCCAGGCTGATGTTGCATATTTCCTGCCTCAGTCCTATAATCAGCTATTTCTTCAAGGATCCCTAATTCTTTTATTGAAGAATGGTATTAGAAACTAGAATCTAGGTGCTGGTGACTTTACTGCTACTGGAATGTTGTTATGTCTAGGCTGTCTCAACTGACAGAATAAGAAAATATAACTATCCCCTGCACATACACACACATCATATATACACATATATACTATTTCTATATGATATATATATATATATGAACATTAAGCTAAACATGAACTCGTATCTATGTCTCCAACTTGAATCCATTGTGACTTGAATCACTCTTGCCTCCTTCATTTGCTTATCTGTAAAATTTAAATTTTAAATTTTGAATTTGTATTATTTTGATGTAGGTCCGGTCACAAAGTTTCTGCTTTCTCTCTATGGTCTATCAGTGTATAATGCACATTTCAAATGTAACACTTCTAACTTTAAGTTATTCGGATCAGATACTTCCAAGTATTTCATTTAGGAAATCCTGCTTGTTCTTACAGCCTTTACTGTTATAATTATGGTCCAAGCCACCAACATCTCTCATTTGTTTCTATGATAGGGACTTCCCCTCTCACTTGGAGTAAAATCTAAAGTCCTTCTAAGTGGCCTAAATAAGACCCTCTGTGATCTGTCTTCCTATTAATTTCTTTGACTTAATTTTTCACATTATTCCACACCTCTCCACTTACTTCCACCCTAGCCACAAGGGTTTTTCATTTCTACAGCATCCCAGTAATCCCCAAGCTCAGGACATTTGTTTTTGTTATTTTCTGTGCCTGGAATGTTTTTCCACCAGAACCATGTACAAGACTTAGTTCCTCTCTTAATTCTGGTCTTTCTTTGAATGTTTCCTTCTCAGTTAGAACTTCGGTACTAAATAACAGATTTTGTGGTCCCCAAAATTAGCTCAGCCTTGATTTTCTGCATAATATATTAATAAATGTTATTGAAGATCAACTTAACTCATAGATCAAGGTTATATCTTTCATGGAGAAAGACTCATTGAGCTCTGTCCTCACTTTCATGGCACAAATGCTCCTGCTCCTTCCTTTTGCCTTACTAATCCTGCAATAGAAAGTCCTCTTGTTCCCATATGTTGATTGTAGACAACTCCATAGTGCATAGATTCATGCGTCTTCCCTTTACTTTTAACTTGAGGTTTACTTGTTACTGCAGAGGCTACAGTATCACTGACTAGACAAATAAGGCAGCATTCTGGCACACGATGAGTATACATGTTTTATGAACTTTTTTTTTTTGCTACTAAGATAAGGTAACTTGACCATATACAGAAATTGATACTCACAGCAGGGATCACCAATGATGGCCCAAGGGCCAATTCAGACTGACACCTGTTTTTGTGTCAGTCTGGGAGAAGCATGAATCTATGCACTGTGGGGTTGTCTACAATCAATGTATGGGAACAAGAGGACTTTCTACAGCAGGATTAGTAAGGCAAAAGGAAGGAGCAGGAGCATTTGTGCCATGAAAGTGAGGACAGAGCTCAATGAGCCTTTCTCCATGAGAGATATAACCTTGATCTATGAGTTCAGTTGATCTTCAATAACATTTATTAATATATTATGCAGAAAATCAAGGCTGAGTTAATACTGGGAGCCACATAATCTGTTATTTAATACAATGTAATTAGATCCAAGATATACTTATTCATTTCTGTATTGTCTATGACTGTTTTTGTACTACATCAGCAGAGTTAAGTAGTTACAACAGGGACCCAATGGCTTATAAAATATAAACTATTTACTATATGTCCCCTTACAGAAGAAGTTTGCCAATCCTTTCTGCATGGGATGCAATTCTGACTAACGATTAATGAAGGGGCTTATGCCTTTCCTCCCAGCACCTTGGGAGGCAGAGATGAGAGGATTGCTTGAGACCAGGGGTTTGAGAACAGCCTGGGTAACTTGGTGAGACCTTGTCTCTAGAAAAAAAATTAACCGAGCGTGTGGTGGCACATATCTGTGGTTCCAGCTACGTGGAAGACAGGTGGAGAGATCATCTGAGCCCAATAAGTCAAGGCTGTGATGACCGTGAGTGTGCCACTGCATTCCAGCCTGGATGACAGAGTGAGACTCCAACTCAAAAAAAAAAAAAAAGAAAAAGAAAAAATTAATGAAAAAGAAAGCTTCCTATTTTCTTTTTTTTCTTTTATTAATCAATATTTTTTATTATGGTTTTGTGGGGTACAGTTAAGGGTTAGGTGTACAATTACGTTTCATTCAGGCACCCTGTTGATAAGAGGTGTTTTCCCATCCTCAGACAGATATTTGCTCCTGTTAATCCCCTCCCCCTCCCCCCCATAGTTTCCCAGTACCGTCAGTCATTTTCTTATAGTATTACATTGGATGTTCAAGGTCCATTATATGAGTGAGAACATGTGATACTTGGATCTTTGTTTCTGTGAAAGGTCACTCAGTATTATAGACTCTAGTTTCATCCAGGTTTATCTGACCTCTCTAAGAGAAATCCAAGCAGCTTTGTTTTCCAGTGGGGATATCACCAGTTCAGTGAGGTAACACTTAGTATTTGATTTTATTTTTTCACTCCTTTAATTCCCTTTCCTTTCCCTTTTGTTTTGCAAAATATGATTTTCTACTTAGTGGTGCATCAGTACATAAAATTTATGTTAGTATTTGTAGTTTAAGAAGTACCTTAATGACGATATATAATTTCAGTAACCATCAACACTTCTGATCCCCATATTATCTTTCTTTTTCTCCCTTTTGCCTAACAGCATCTAATATACTATGCTGTGGATTTTACTTTTTTTTTTTTGAGTTGGAGTCTCACTCTGTCGCAGACTGGAGTGCAGTGGCCGCTTCCGGCCACCACAGCCTCGCCTGCTGGGCTCCTGCAATCCTTCCACCTCAGCCTTCCGAGTAGCCGGAATTACAGGCATGCGCTACCACGCCCGGCTGATTTTTTGATTTATTGTAGAGATGAGGTCTCACTGCCCAGGCGGGTCTCGAACCCGCGGGCTCAGGCAATCCACTCACCTCAGCCTCCCAAAGGCGCGGGATTACAAGCTGAACCACCGAGCCCGGCTACTTTTTAAATAGTTTTTATTGTCTGCTCATGTCACTAGAATGTAATTTTCATGAGGTATGAAAATTGGTTTTATTTATTTATTTTTTATTTTAAAGATGTGGGGTACATTTCAGGATTAGGTAGATAAGTAGTCATTGTACAGTTAAGGTTTGGGCCTCCCTTTGGTCCCCATTTCACCTGGTTTGAGATCAGGTACCCTTATTGATGTTATGTGCCCCCCCCCAGCATCCCACTACTGTCAAACCCTTTTTTTTTTTTGTTGAGTTGGAGTCTCACTCTGTCACTCAGACTGGAGTGCAGTGGCCACTCCTGGCCACCGCAGCCTCCATCTGCTGGGTTCCGGCGATCCTTCCGCCTCAGCCTTCCAAGTAGCTGGAACTACAGACACGCGCTACCCCGCCCAGCTCATTTTGATTTATTGTAGAGATGAGGTCTTGCCAAGTTGCCCAGGCGGGTCTTGAACCTGCGGGCTCAGGCAATCCACTCACCTCAGCCTCCCAAAGGCGCAGGATTAACAGGCTGAGCCACCAAGCCCGGCTGCCAATCCCTTTCTTATAGTGTTCTGATAAATTTTCAGGGTCTGCCTGTCAGTAAGAACGTGTAGTACTCAGTACTCATTTCTTTGTTTCTGTGATAGATCACTGAGTGTGATAGACTCTAAATCCATCCAAGTTACTGCAGAGTCCATAATGTTGTCTTCCTTTATGGTTGCATAATGTTTTCATTGGATTAATTCACTGTTGTACTTAAAAGTATAGAACAGTTTCTGGCACATAGTAGGTACTCAGTATAAGTCTTTTGAATGAGTGAATTGTGAATGTGGCATATGAAAATTCAGTTCTTGAAACTATGCAGCTTTATTGGTTCCCCTGTGCCTTAATCTCTTTGGTGACAATATTTTACAAAATAGAGTTAGTTCAAAGCAGTTTCAACCCACCTTAAATAAATTTCCCTACTGAAAGGATTCTTTAAAGCTAAGGCTCTGCCCTCTGATACCACACTTTTCACTTCAACCCTAGCCCCAGTACCCTAGATTTGATGACAGGAATAAACATATCTACCTTCTTCTTGATGAGAATCTAGAAAAATGGTTAAAATGACACTGCAGCAATTCACAATTTAAGAATTTGTAGGTCAGAAAAAATTGAATTAATAAAACATCCAAACATGTCTTTATTGTCTGATATTTGTAACAATGCCTTAGGTAGGAAAAAACGGTTAAAAAATAAAAGTGTTGTCAGCCGGACTCGGTGGCTCAGCCTGTAATCCCGTGCTTTTGGGAGGCTGAGG
>NW_007252780.1:273708-293562 GCF_000164805.1 Carlito syrichta | reverse complement strand
TCTACAATAAATCCAAAAATCAGCCGGGCGTGGTAGCGCGCACCTGTAGTTCCAGCTACTTGGAAGGCTGAGGCGGAAGGATCGCCAAAACCCAGCAGGTTGAGGCTGCGGTGGCCGGGAGCAGCCACTGCACTCCAGTCTGGGCAACAGAATGAGACTCCAACTCAAAAAAATAAAATAAAATAAAATAAAATAAAAGTGTTTTTAATGATGACAACAGCAAATGAGACATAGAAATATGAGGAAAATCCTTTATTAGAAATTATTAGAAAGGCACACAAAGCACCAGAATGGACATAAACATTTACCACTACTAATGACCGGAACTTTTGAAAGAGGAAATTATATCCATTACCTGCTTACAAGATGAGCTGTCTTAATGCTTAATCATGATAGTAAAGTTCAGATTTAACCTAAGGTACCCTTTCTCTGAGTGACAAATTAAATCAGCTTGAATTATATGGCAGGTTAATGACTACCTGGAGATTTTCCAGTCACGCTAGGGATTGGGGTGGGGAAGGTAGTACAGGCTGGAAGGTGTTTGAGCCACTTCTAATTCCGTTTCTAATTCCGCTTCTTTTGAATCAATGAGTGAATCACCTCAATATCCCATGCACACTCTGCCACTAATGGGTCCAGATGAGACACAGAAATCTTCCCTTTGATCTTCCTTGGAAAACATCACTCATCCAAGACACGCGCACGCGCGTGTGTGTGTGTGTGTGTGTGTGTGTGTGTGTGTGTGTAACAGAATTTTCTTGAAGTTTGGGCCACATGCAGACTTGTCCATTATGAGATTACTTGACTTCCTTTTTAGTTTTTTGCCCAAAACTCCCTTATATATATATTTTTTTCTCTACAATTTTTTAGGTCTTTATTTCTCTTAAGATCTCTGAAACTCAAGTCTTCAGACTTTATTTCATATAGTAATTTAACTTTCTATTCCTACATATCATGGCTGCTCGCTTTTTGTTTTCCTCAACTCATCACTGTGTGTACCAGTAATGAATAATCAACTGCAGGACATAAAAATAACAATTACAGATTTTACAGTGTTCACCTTTCCATTCCACTACCCACCAATCCGCTAGAGGAAAAGTGAATAAATACAGAGATACCTACCTGCAATCCTATCAATTACAGCACCCTCTTAGATGGTAGAAGTAACTGTATTTAGCTTTTAAGTTATTTTCTCTCTCTCTTTTATAGCAGTCTGTCTACTTGACAGAGTTTCATTCCTAGTAGCAACCATGACTGGAGTAATTAATTAGCATGACACTGGATCTGACACTGCTAAGTACACTGCATCCATAAGTACAACTTTAATGGACATTTTACAGATGAGAAAGCCAAGACTTAAAAATGTTAACTTGTCTCACTTCGCCTAGATTTTAATTATTCTACCTCTGTGATGCAAATCCACAGACTCTGATTTTGAAACACATATTTTTAATCATTACACTGTATTACATTTGCTGCTTCAAAAGAAATTTGGAGATGCTTACTTATTTGAGATCACTGATCACAAATATTTTCAAACAAAACTCAAGATGTTTCCAACCTTGATACTTTAACAATGATCATTACATAGTGAGCATTTCATTGCTAAAATTCACACTGGGAAAAATATATTGTGAATATATTTTGTTCAATAAGGATGGTGTTTAACTCCTCATTTTTTCAGTCTGACTAATGTATAGAAGTAGAATTTTACTTGCTTTTTTTTTTTTTTGGAAACATCACCATGTATTTCTGCTATCCCTGATGTCCTCTCATGATATTACTATGCTGTCCAGTTTAATTCATAGTCTCTGAGATATAGAAGGTCCTGTGATCTAGAACAGAGTTACAAGAAAAGAAAAATGAAAAACTATCAATGAGCCAAAAAAAGTTTTACAAGAATTTCAACATCAGATAAATCAATATTTCATTTTGACTTGTTGGAATCGCAAGAGCATAAGATTTGTGATACTTAACATACATTAGTCTTTCTCATGTTTTAGTTTTTTCTTTTAATGTGTTCGTCTTGCCTTTGCCTCTTAAACTAAGAATATTGAAGAAAGTTCTTTCTACTAAAATAGTGAACTTGCTAAACAGGCAAGTTTTGGCAAACCGGCACTGTCATTTTCTTTCTTGATTGCAGTTTTATATTATACTTCTTTTGCAAGCATTGTCACTCCAACTACCTTCTATCTTGTATTTCATTAATAGAATTCAACATTAATTTGGACATAGCTTATTTTTCTGCAGTTACCTAGACTTAGCTAATCAACATTAACACATTTCTATGCTACTGTGTACACTAAAAAACAATCTGATTTTATACATGTGCTCAAAAATGACTAGGTAAGGCTGTATTCATTTATATTATAGTCTCATTGGTGATTTTTGGTCTTTTATGTTAACATTCTATGTATGTAAAATAAAGAAGATATGAGAATTTCAGGCATAAGAATGAAGCCCCCAGGTCTTGAGTTTTTCACTTTCTGTTTTACATGGACATATCACTTCATGACTCAGTCAATTTCCATTTCCAAAATGGGCTTCATTATTCCTCCTCACCTTCCCAAAAGTTTCTTCTCACCAATGAGATAAAAGAAAATGCTATCTTTTTTTCAAATAGCAAGATGCCTGGCAAATGCTATATTATTATTATCATTCTTTGAAATCTTTAAGTTTACATTTTTTGAAATGCAATATATATTTCATACTAATTTATCATTTTAAATATTCCAACAGACAAGTTCTACAAAAGTTCAAGGTGTAGGTCACTCTGAAGAATAAAAGGCAGATCATGTATTACTTATTTTAAATTAATATGCAATTTAAAAACTCCAAACTTTTATAAGTCTACTCATTTTATATTTTTTCCTTTCTTGATGCTTTACTATTGTTTATTTGATTTTAATTATTATTTTTGCAATAATTTATTATTTGTTGATATGAAGCTTGTATTTTTTATGAGTAAATAACCCATGGGGGCAGGTATGAAGTATCTAGGGATATAAAATGAAAAGAATGGTCATGAGTTAATTATTATTGAAGTTGAGTAATGGATTCATATGTGTTCATTACAATATTTTCTCTACTTTTGCGTTTGAAGTTTTCTGTAATAAAATATACAGTAATAATTACTATAATTATTTTTTCTGTAATAAATGAAAATATCTTTGAGTGGCTCTATCTCCAAGACTTTGCTCAAAAGATATATACTTCACCAGTGAATGAGTGCATCACAATTGATTTGTGTGTATTTACAAATATACAAGCCACATTGACAAACTGATGCATTGTATGTTGTCAATTTTATGATTATCTAATCTGTGTCACTGCCATTTGTCTTATAATTTCAACATTTGTTTTCATATTAGTCAATGTGTATAGTGTGCTTATACATAATAATTAAATATTTTAACCTTCTTATTATTAATAAAAGTGTCATCTTCTCTTTGACAAAATAATTTATTTGTTATGATAGCTTCTCAATTTGAAAGTTATATCTGCCAGACATACTCTATTTTGAGATACCGTCATTAACTGAGAGAGAGGTAGTTAATATAATATGTATTACATTATATATGAGTATATGTAAATATACATATGCATATGTATACATTATATATGTATATATATATTTTATAAAAACATTTAAAAAGTCTATCCTGCCTAGTGGCTTATAATTCAAGGTACTCAGATACTTGAAGCTTGATCTTTGTGTACACACAAAAGGGACTGGCATCTTTTCAAGGAACTTGAGCATCATAACCTTTCTGTTTCTGCTCTGAAAGAGACTGCTAATCTTTCTTGGACTCTACGTCCTCATTCAGCTGACACTGATTTTCTTGTAACTTCTGGTGTCTGGGTCTCAAACGTTGTCTCATAAGTTTTTACAAGTCTTCGTTGCAGTGATCTAAGATGTCAGATTTTCCTATCCCAGAGGCAACTAATGGCAGCTCCTTTTTAGTTCAGGTATTGCTAGTATCACAAAGTGTAAAAACCTAATACAAATTCATTCTTTGGTTTTAGAATTTTCCAAATGCTTGCTTTAAAAAGGGAGGTGTTTGTAAAATGATTCAGATATATTATCAAAGCACAAGGTAGGAAAAGAAGAAAAATGATTAGGAAAAGGGAAAAACGACAATTTAAATTTCTATTTTATCTATCTATCTATCTATCTATCTATCTATCTATCTATCTATCATCTATCTTAAAGGTGTGGGGTACAATTCAGGATTATGTATACAAATGATCGTTGTACAGGTACTACTTGGGCCTGACTTTGGTCCCCACATTGCCTGGTTTCAGATCAGGCACCCTTATTGATGCAGTGTTCTCTACTCTCCCCTCTGCCTCAGCAGTGTCCTGCAACTGCCAATCCCTTTCTTATAGTTTTAATGATAATTGATCATGGTTTGCATATAATTTAGAACATGTAGTACTCAGTTCTGTGTTTCTGTGATAGATCACTGAGATTATGGACTCTAAATTCACCCAAGTTGCTGTGAAATCCATGTGCTTATCCTTCTTTATTGCTGCATAATATTCCATCATGTAGATGTACCACTTTTTGTTTTTTGTCTTTGAAATTTTTCTTTCTTTATTTTAAAGATACTGGGTACAATTCGAGGTTAGGGATACATATGTTCATTATGCACATACCCTTGTTGATGAAGTGTGCCCCTCCCTCCCCTGGAAGTTTCCCACTACTTCCAATCCCTTTGTTACAGTATTATGATAATTGTTCAAGGTCCACTTATGAGTCAGAACATATAGTACTCTATTCTTTGTTTTTGTAATAGATCTTTGAGTATGATCGATTCTAAATTCATCCAAGATGTTGCAAAGTTCATATGTTTGTCCTTTATGGCTGCACAAAATTCCATTGTGTATATGTACCACATTTTAAAAATCCAGTCCAGCCTTGATAGTCAGCATGGTTGGTGCCATGTTTTTGCTGTTGTGAATAAAGCTGCAACAAACCTGTGTGTGAAGGTGTCTTTTTGGTAGAATGACTTGAGTTCCTCTGGGTATATTCCCAATAGGGGGATTGCTGGATCATATGGAGGGCTAATTTCTAGTTTTTTCAGATATCGTTACACTGTCTTCCAAAGAGGTTGCACTAGTTTGTATTTCCATCAGCAGTAGAAGTGTTCTTTTCTCTCTCCATCCCGCCAGCATCTGTTGTTGTTTGTTTTATTAATGATGGCCATTCTCACTGGGGTTATGTGGTATCTTAATATATGTACCACATTTTTTAAATCAGTCTGCTTTAGATGGACAGCACAGTTGGTTCCATGTTTTTGCTATTGTGAATAGTCTGCAATAAACATGTGTGTGCAGCATACTTTTCATAGAGTGATTTGAGTTCCTCTGGGTATATTTCCAGTAGGGGAATTGCTGGGTCGTATGGAAGGTTTTCATTATTTTAATCTTATAATAAAGTTTAAAGTCTGGAAGTGTGATATCTCCTGCTTTGTTTCTTTTGCTGAGGATTGTTTTGGCCATTATATCAGTTCTATCTTCTCTCTTTGAGAAAAGCAAAGTCATCAGACAAAAAGAGACTTTCATTAGTATCTGTGGTCTAAAAAATAGTCTTAATTTTGTTCTCTCTTTTAGTAACAAACCCTTTCTTCACAAGGTATATTATAAGTAAACTTCATAAAAGCTATGTACTTTGTCTATAAGATAAAGTGACGATAAGAGATTTGGCATCCTGAAATTCACCCACCTTCCTTAGGACACTCTAAAGACTATGTTGGCATTAAAAAAAAAAAAAAAAGCAAAAAACAAAACAAAACAAAAACACAGTTTGAAAATCAATGGGATAAGGAAATATGCAGGCATCAAGATAGAAACTTATATTCTTGCAATATTAAAAACACTTAAAGTCAAAAGATTAGGTGTTACACCAACCAAATGATATGCATGTTTTTATTTCAGTCAGGCCTGAACAATGACTAGAGCAGTATTGGGAATTCAGAAGTGCGTAATTAGTGAATGCCAAATGCCAGAAATCAACATGCACTGGCAATCATTGTCAGATTAAAGCAAGCATTTTGTTAATACTCTCAATACAGAGATTTTCAATTTTGTCTTTAGGACATTTGAAAGAAGTGCATATTTCAGTGGGAAAAGACATTAGTCATTAAATTAAGTTATTTTTTAACTATTTTGAAATAAGTTTAGATTTACAGACAATTGCAAAAACTGTAGCGAAATGTTCCTTGTACCCTTCCTGTGACACCCACCAATTGTTATAGCTTATATATCTACAGTACAATATAAAGATGAATGAAATGACATTGGTACAACGTGTAAGTATATTTTGTGTGAATAAGCGTGGGTATAGTTCTGTGAATAAATGGATGACATTTTATCATGTTTTGATTTGTGTAACCACCACTGCTATAAAATACAGAACTATTTATTTATTTATTTATTTATTTAGAGTCAAAGTCTCACTCTGTCACCCAGGCTGGAGGACAGTGGCACACTCATGGTCACCGCAGCCTTTATGAGCTGGGCCCATGCAATCCTTCTGCCTCAGTCTTCCAATAGCTGAAACTACAGGCATGTGCCACCATGCTCAGCAGATTTTTAGATTTATTGTAGAGGTGAGGTCTCACCGAGCTCCCCAGGTTGGTCTCAAACCCATGAACTCAGGTAAACCTCTCACCTAGGCCTTCTAAAGTGCTGGGATTATAGGTGTGAGCCACCATGCTCAGCCTCAGAACAATTTCATCACCACAAAGATTTATCGATGTCAACATTTTACTTGCTTAAATAAAGTATGAAATGTTATTTTCCTTCAATTTTATCTACCCTTTTCTGCTTATAACTTGTCTTAAAGGTTTCTTCTATGTACATGAAGAACTACATAAGATAATATTATATATTTTTCCTTCAACATTCATACATGATTTAGAAAATAGAGAAGATAAAAAAGTGTACTGTGTTCTTTCTGTTGTTCTTTTCTCCTTCTTGATGTTCTGTTCTTTATTTAGTTATTTCCTCTCTGCTTGAAGAACTTCTTTTAGCTATTTTTTAGGGTGATTTGTTGATGACAAATTCTCTTACCTTTTTTTTGAGGATGTCTTCATTTGCCCTTCATATATTTCAGATATGAACTGAGAGTTGACAGATCTTTCCTTTCAGTCTTTGAAGAATGTTGCAAAATTTCCTCTTGACTTTCATAGTTTATGACAAAACATCCACTTTGATTCAAATAGTTTGCCCCTCTAGAGAAGTCTTGTTTCTCTCTGGCTTTTACGGTATTTTCTCTTTGTCTTTTGCTTCTGAAGCTTGATTAAAACGTGCCTGAGGTGGTCTCATTTGGGTTTCACTTGTTGGGATTGGCTTAGAACTTTGAATACATAGATTAATGTAATTGTTGAATTTGGAAAATTATGAGCATTATTGTTTTGAAAAATTTTTCAGTGCCACCTTCTGTATGTTCTTCTTGAACTCTGATGATATATATTTTTTTATTATTCCACAGGTTCCTGATGGCCTATATTTGTTTCCATTCTATTTTCTTTCTGTTGTTCACATTAATTTCTGTTGTTCCATCTTCAGGTTTACTAATTATTTCCTTTATCCATCTCACTTTTCTGGTTAGCTCATCCATCAAGTTTCTAATTTTGTATAGTGGTTGTGCTGTAGTGTAGGTACCATATAAGAGTATTTCCAATGTCTTCTATCTATTTGTTATGCCCTTTCTGTCATTCATTTCATGATTTCTATTTTATAATTATTCATTTCATCTTACTACTATTACTTTGCAGGAATAGTTTTCTTTTATTTGAATGAAAAATAAGAAAAATGAAAGTTTATTTTAATGTCACTTTTCCTTCTCAGATAGTACTCTTTTTATGCAAATCTGAGTTTATTTTATTTGTTTTATTTTAATTTTAAACTGTTTTAAACAGAAACCAGAATAAAAAGCACAATCCCATTCACAATAGCCAAACAAAAAAATGGAATACCATGGCATCTTACTAACCAGAGACATGAAAGACCTTTACAATGATAACTACAAAACACTGCTCAAAGAAATCAAAGATGAGCCGGGCTCAGTGGCTCAGCCTGTAATCCCGCGCCTTTGGGAGGCTGAGGTGAGTGGATTACCTGAGCCCGTGGGTTCGAGACCCGCCTGGGCAGGCGAGACCTCATCTCTACAATAAAATCAAAAAATTAGCAGGGCGTGGTAGCGTGCACCTGTAGTTCCAGCTACTTGGAAGGCTGAGGTGGAAGGATCGCCGGAGCCCAGCAGGTCGAGGCTGCGGTGCCTGGGAGCGGCCACTGCACTCCAGTCTGGGCGACAGAGTGAGACTCCAACTCAAAAAAAAAAAAAAAAAAAAATCAAAGATGACACAAACAAAAGGAAAAACATTCCATGCTCATGGATTGGAAGAATCAACATTGCTAAGATGTTCATCCTACCCAAAGTAATCTACAGATTTAATGCAATACCCATTAAATTACCAGCGACATTCTTCTTAGACCTGGAAACCACAATACAGGAGTTCATATGAAAACATAAATGACCACAAAATCAATAAAACAATCCTCAGGAAAAAAAAAAGTAGTAGGTATCACACTCCCAGACTTTAACCTGTATTATAAAGCTACAATAATCAAAATAGCCTTGTACTGGTACATGAACAGGCATATAGACCAATGGAACAGGACAGAGATTCCAGAAGCAAAACCTCGATGTCTCAACCAGCTCATCTTTGACAAAGACTCCACCACCAACCACTGAGGAGAAGAAAACCTATTTAGTAAATGGTGCTGGGAAAACTGGCTGACCACATGCAGAAGATTAATACAAGACCCCTACCTCTCACCATACACAAAAATAAACTCTAAATGGATCACAGACCTAAACATAAAACTTCAAACTATAAGAACCTTAGAAAATGCAGGAAAACACCCTTATGGAATTTGGAACTGGCAATCAATTCCTAATCAAAACCCCAAGAGTACATGCCATAAGAGATTAGATAGACAAGCGGAACCTCATCAAACTGACAATCTAATGCAAAGCCAAAGAATCCATCAAGTGAGCGGGGAAACAACTGGGATCTACAAGGAACTCAAACATGCTGAAAAGAAAAAAAAACAACAAAAACAAAAAACAAAAAAACAAAAACACAAAAACAGCCCCATTACAAAGTGGGCAAAAGTTATGAATAGACACTTCTCAAAAGAAGACATACGAGCAACCAACAGGTACATGAAAAAATGATCAGTCTTACTAGTCATCCAATAAATGCGAATTAAACATACACTGAGATACCAACTAACTCCAGTCAGAATGGCCATCACCATTTACTCAAAAAACAATAGATGATGGAGAGAATGCAGAGAAAAGGGAATAGTTCCACACTGTGTGTGGGAATGCAAACTAGTACAGCCTCTGTGGAAAACAGTCTGGCAATTTCTAAAAGATCTAAAAATCAACCTTCCTTACCACCCTGAAGTCTTCCTACTGGGAATATGACGGAAGGAACTGAAATCACTCTCTAAAAATCATACCTGCACATATATGTTTATTGCAGCACTGTTCACAATAACAAGACAATGGAACCAACCATTCTGCCCATAGAAAGAAGACTGAATTTTTTAAAATGTGGTACATAATACACAATGGAATATTATGCAACCATAAAGAAGGAGAAAATCATGAACGTCACAGAAACCTGGGTAGACTTAGAGTCTATAATACTGAGCAATCTATCACAGATACAAAGAACTGAATATCACATGTTCTCACTCATAAGTGAAACTTTAGCAATTATTGTAATACTATAAGAAAAAGATTGGCAGTAGCGGGAAACTGTGGGGTGGGTGTGCAGGATTGGCAGCAGTGGGAAACTGCTGGGGAAGGGGGAACACCTCATCAACAAAGGTACCTGCACAATGAACATTTGTATACCTAACCCTGAATTCCACCACACATCTTTAAAATAAAAAATCAAGATAAAAAAACTGAGGTTTTTTTTTTTTTTATCTATATCACTTTAATTCTTATTAATGACTTAATTCAGCATTTCTTGGAATGAAAGTATGTTGGTGATAAATTATCTCAATAATTGAGAAACTTTTTAATTTAAACTTCATTTTTGAATAATACTTCATTCAGTAGATAATTGTAGGCTGAAGATTTTTCTCTTTTAACACTTAACTATGTCTTAATTCTTTTTTCTTGTGTGAGTGGTTTCTTACAAGAATTCTTGGCAATTCTTATCCTTGTTCATCTATAGTAAAGTATATATTTCCCCCCTTGTTTCTTTTTAAATTTTATTTTTAATGATTATGTTTGCATAGTAATATAACAGTTGCACATATTTATGAAGGACGTGAGATATTTTGATATAAATATACAATGCAAAATGTTCAAGCAGGTTAACTACAGTTAAATACAACTTGCCTACATATGGTTGTTGGGTTTTGGTTATGTGGTACTTATTCTGCTTGTATTCTTTAAGTTTCCTGTTGCTGTGATCTTGTGCTTGTCATTAATTTGAGAAAGATCTAGACCATTATAACTTTAAGTATTTCTTCTGTCCCTTTCTTTTTTTCCTATTATCCCAATTATTTGTGTGCTACACATTGTCTCACAGTTCTTAGATGTTCTGTTCTCCCTCCACTCCACGACTGTTTTGACTCTTTGCATTTCAGTTTGGGCAGTTTCTAATGATGTATATACAAGCTAACCAGTAATGATAATTTCTTTGTGTCCTGTCTGCTGATGGTACCTTTAAGGAATTCTTTGTTTCTGTTGAATTGTGTTTGACTACTAACTTTACTTTTTAATGATCTCTTAGAGTTTTCATCTTTCTGTTCACATTACTCATCTATTATTGCCTGTTGTCTAACTTTTCCGTTAGTGCACTTCACGTATTAATCATATTTTTAAAAATTCCATATCTGATAATTATAATAATATCTGCATCATGTGTAAATATGGCTCTGATGACTGCTTTGCCCATTCAGACTAAATATATACTTTTTGCACTGTGACTTATTTTGTAGTTTTTTGTTAGAACTCAGATATGTTGTACTGCATACTAACAATGGAAGTAAATAGGCCTATGTCATTAGGATTTGTGATAATCTCTCCAGGAGTTGAGTTGTGTTTAATATCTGCTGCAGCACCAGGTGCCAGTGATTTCAAATTTCCCTAGTGCTCTTATTTTTGTCAGCCCTCTTGATTTTGTCTTACCTAAATACTTCTCCTCAGAGAGAGTGTCTTTTATCTATTTCAGCTATAATCCCCTGTTATTATATTGGAGCCCTGTTTGTGTGGTGATAAAGTGCTGAGGAGATGAAGTGTGCAGTAATCTCCCAGTTAAATTACGTTGTTTCAGTGGGACTGTGTCTAGAGACTAAAATCTACAAGTGTTTTTCCAGTGGGATATCCTTTTTTCCCCCACTACTTTACGCCCCTCCCTGTGTGCTGTTTCCTTAATCTATTTATTTGAAGCCCTGAACTCTGTTAATTATTTTTTCATCCTTGGGTGAGAATATCTGAAGGGCACTGGACTCAGAAGAATTACCTCCCAAATGGGAAAAGGCTCTGGCAGTGCGTTTTCCTCTGTAGAGTTTAGACCTTTGGTATAAAGAACTCTCTGGGTGTATTTCACAATCATTACTCTTCCCAGGCACCTAGAAGAGTCACCAGAGAATCAATGAAGAAAACTGATTCCACTCATAAGGTATGAAAGAAGGAAAAATGACTTCTCTGCAGAAAAGTTTGTAGGTAGCTGCAAGGTGAGGGAAGGTGAGATCATATGCTGAGAATAAGAGTGATATCAGAGGCAATGGAGATAGGGTGCAATGGAGAGAGGAGCCAGCTGTTAGAATGTCATGGAGGAGAGTAGGAGAGATGGGTGGATAGAGAGACAGAATTGCCCCAGCATTCACTAAATTTTTACAGTGAGACTCCATTGGGCTTCCTGGATTTAAAGACCAAGCAATTGTGGGAGCTACCAAAGACTTTAGTCCCCAGGAGTCTCTTTCTCTTGCTTAGCTTATTGTATTTTGTCCAAATTACCATATTTGTATGCCTTCCAGTTTACAGCTTCAGCAATTTATCCAGGTAAACAGATATCAGCTGTGATTCTCTGCACGTGTGTGTCTCTCTGGATTTGCATTGTGTGTAGGTTTACATGCCGCATGTTGGATCAGTTGATGATCCTTTCTTATTAATGTCTTAGGTAATGTTGATAACCTCACAGGAAGAATGATTAGGATCCAGAAAAACAAAACAAAACAAAACAAAAAACACAAAAAACCTCAGACTAATTCATATTAGAGAATTCATTAAAACTGCACTGTATATCACAAATGACAGAAAGAAAATGAGAAAGAAATGGATCGGAAACTGCTTTATTTCATAAATTATGAAGTAAAAGTTCTGTTATTTACATAAACCTGAGTAAAATATATTCCTCTGGGATTTTTTAGATGACATATTGGAATCTCTGACTTCACAAATTTAATTGAATCTCTATTTACAGTAAACTAGAGTTCACTATGTTTTCTCTAATTTCCTCATTATCCTTCAGGCTGAGTATTAATTAGTGCCACAATAGCTTCTTAGACTGTAATTTTGAAGAGAATTCTGAGGCCAGTTTGAAAAAAAACACACATTTTTATTTCTGCCTGTTAAACTGTTGAGTTTACTTTTTACTTTTTTTCTACCGTATTTAAATGTAGGCCTTCATTCAAATGTATTATTTGTAGAACTTGGTTTTTTTTGATTTGTAGATTCAGGTATACATTTCAACTTTGGAAAGTCTTTAAATTTTATTATGTTAGAATATTCTTTTTAATCTTATTGTTCCAGTTCTTCCATTTGTTCACTTGTGATTAGCAATCTTGGTCCTCATTTTCTATTCTCAACACACACATATATGCATACACATATGTATATGCTTCTATATGGGTAAAAGCTTGATATTGCCCTTAATAGTCCTATACACTTTCTCAATTTTTCTCTAGACCAACAATTAAATAAATACACCATTATCTAATCCCCTCATTCATGCAGTGATGCCATTATGCTGAAATAAAATAACAGGAATAAACACATTTTCAGTTTATTCTCCACATTGATTATTACTAAACTCAGGTTTTAGAGGATCTGCTGTGCTGAAGCAGTTTTCAAGAATGCAAGTTAAATTAATGCTTTTAAGTTTTCAAATGCTTGCATTTGTTAATCAAATATTACCCATTATTATCTCATCTCTGCTTTACAAACCTCTCTCAAACTTGAGCAGCAAGGTGGAGTAAACGTTCACATTCAGGGCCTCCTGGAGTAATATATAACAGTATTGCTTACTTTTCTGGGTCAAATTCCACTTACTCCCGTGGGAAAATGTATGCGAAAATTTTTTTTTAGATCACTAGGAATCGGTCTTTGTTTTATCTACTTTTGAAAAATGTCTTTCTGAACCCTACTATCTTTTCTAAATGAATCAGCTGAACACATTTTATTTCCACTTAAAAAAGAAAACTTGATATATACTCCCATCCAATGTCATAGAAGCCCATTCTGAACAATATTGTGGATTTAATTCCATTTTTGCAGTGTCAAATTTGCTATTTATTTTCTCTATAATATTGTTAATTTTACTACTGGAAGTTGGCTGATTTGCACTGATTTGTTTTTATTCATTACCCTTTGTGTCTCTGCCTTCTCACTCAGTTGCCTTATTATCACTTCTTGCTTATCTTTACTGATGTCATGTCCTCCTGCATATTCTTGAAAACATTGATAAGATTTCTTCCCAACAGTTCATACATTTTATTAGTCATTTTCAGAGATTTGACATCATTCTGTTTTTAAGAACAAGTTTACAATTAGCCTATGCTGCATAGTTTTTCCAAAATCTGATACCACATTTAAAAAATTAAACATTTGTTATTTTATATGTGCATATACACAGACTATCTCTAGAGGAATGCATAAGGCTGGAAATAGCATTTCCTTCTGAGGTGAGGATAAGAGGTTAAGCAATAGGAGTGAGATAGAAACTCGCTTTTCTAATAAGCACTGTTGTACTTTTTATTTTTTTATGGAGTGCAGACCAAGCTCTTTTTTTACATAATTATACTTTTCAAAAGGAGAATGTGCTTGTCATTGTCATATAATAATAGTCAGATCAAATAAGTTGCAAAAACTTTCTGGTAAATATGACAATGGACCCTTATTGGTCACATGTCTGAGAGCAAGAAAGAACATTATAAAAGTGGAGAAAAATTGCAGTGGTTGAGGATTAACTAGAAAATGAGGAAACAAAAAACACAAGATTACAGTTCCAAGAAGTTTTATTGTGATATAGTAAGTAATAGAACTGTAGCTGGGAAAGGAAAAAAATAGTGGATTCTTTGCCCTTTGCTTTTGTTTTTGTTTTATTTTAACTAATTGAAACCTGAGGAAGTTTGCTTGTGAAGTGGTAAGTGTCAGAAGTAAGGTTCTTATACTGGGAGGTCACTAGAGTTAAGTCCTGCACCAGAAGAGGGCTGATTCCACTCATCCTAGACGGAAGAAAGAAAGGACAACTCTGTTGAGAAGTTTGTTGATAGCTGCAAGGTGAGGGATGGTGAGATCATTTGGTAATAATAGAAGGAATGGTGTCAGAAACAGTAGGGATAGAATGAAAGAGAGAATGAAGAGCTATTAGAATGTCATAGAGTTGAGCGGAGAGGTATATGGATAAAGAGACACAGGATTGACAGCAATGGGAACAGCTGATCTGGAGAATGGTTAGTAGCAGTAGCATAAAAGCTCATTTTATATTTTGCTGATATAAATTAAGAAATGTGGCATACAAAACAGTACATAGAAAAAGGCTTTATAGTATGTGTGGAAAGTGAAGGGAACTAAAAGGAAAAAAAATAATAGGCCGTAATTCATTTGTTCTTTAGTTGGATGGATTCTTATTTAGTGCAACTTTGTTTCTAGCACAATATTAGAAACTGTATATAAACAGGAAGGATCTGATCTCTGTTCTTTTTTAGTTTTCAGTATAAAAGAGAAAATAATAGGCATCTCTGGTATTGAACTTATAGCTCTTACCTCTGTATATTTTCTATATTTTTTCAACTTTCCTCAAAGACTATGTATACATTTTTAATTAGAAGAAATTGTATTGTAAGTATTATTATTCTGACATAAATTGCTCAGTCAATTGAGTTATTCAGTCTTAATTAAAGTATGCTGTGTGTTGAAAGGCTTATTTCAAGGAATGTTTTCAATAATTCTAAGGGCCGCCAGGCTTGGTGGCTCAGCCTGTAATCCCAGCACTTTGGGAGGCCGAGGCAAGTAGATTGCCTGAGCTCGCGGGCTCAAGACCAGCCCGGGCAACTTGGGGAGACCTCGTTTCTACAATAAATAAAAAAAAAAAATAGCTGGGTGTGTTAGCGCATGTCTGTAATTCCAGCTATTTGGAAGACTGAGGCGGAAGGATCACCAGACCCCAGCAGGTTGAGGCTGCGGTGGCCAAGAGGCATGCCACTGTCCTCCAGCCTGGGTGACAGAGTGAGACTTCAGCTCAAAATAAATAAATAAATAAATAATAATAATTCTAAGGGCAACCATGTTGAATATATAATCAGATGTAATAATAATAATATTAACTCTTTTAGTCATCATTACAAGTAATTTGCTATGTGTCTAAATACACCTAAATACACCTAAAACAGCAATCTTAGAATTTTTTTGTATAGTTCCTTTAGAATATGGTAGTTGACCAAAAAGTAGTTATTATTAAGCACAATTCATCGAGAAATCAATCTGAAAACAAGCAGCTAAAAAAATAAAATTCTGAAAACAAGTCAACAAAAGTTGTGAATAGTAAATAAAATTAAGATAAAATAAAAGATATAAGATAAAATATAAAAATAAAATATTAAGATAAAAATTCAGATGAAAACACTGACATCACAATATAAATTTTCCAAATAGAAAATTGCGTGAAGGTAAAGAATTAAGCTAAAAATGAAAAATTTTAAATTGTAATATTCATTTTAAGCAACAAACTAGCCAAATGTCCCTCACATTCTTTGTTAACCTGACTTGTAGTTTATTTAAAAGTTTGGAAACATGGACTGTACCTAATAAAACTTTTTTGAAATGTTATTTTAACAACGGTATGTTTTAAGAATGGAATTTACTAATTACTGTTTTAAAAAATCTCAAGTTGATATGTGTTTGTAGACTGTGCAATTTAAATTTATAATGAATGTAGATAAGCAGTTTTTAAAATATATCAATAAGAAACTTACTCAAGATTCCATGAATGTTTATTATCGATGTATCAATTTTCTTTTTCAATAGGTTTAAATATTGTTATTTTGTCTAATTAGGTTTTATCATCTGGAAAATAAAGAGATAGGTTATATAATTATTATAATTCCAATTGTAATCTTGAGTAAATTTTTCTTCTGTTGCATTTCACAAATTATGTCTATACTGAAAATAATTTGATCAAAAATTGAAATGAAAGAAGCCTATGAAAGATATATATAGCCATGGTCTTTCATTTAATCTTTTAGTTCTTTTTTGAAGCAGATATAAGCTATAACAGTCAATCAAGTGACAGTCATTTTGCACATATGCATCATATATTTAAATATTTTTTGGAATCTTAGTTTCTCTTACAACTTAAGTCCCAGATGTAAATGTATGAACTCAACAGGCTAAAAGAAAAATGATTTTTTTAAAAAAATCAAGTACTCTAGATATGAAGGATTTTTGGATTAACTACAGACGATGTCACCTCAATACACGTTCATTCATCCTCTTCTTGTCATTGGTTCCTGAGTTGGCAATTATTAACAAACATAGTGAAGTCTGTTTTAGAAATAATGTAATGCTTCTTTAGTCTGCTTGTTCTTAAGACCCTGACCATGATTCAATTTTTATATAAAACATATTTTTGTACTTTTGAGTGTTTCAGTGGATAGTTTTATCAAATTGCCTAACCATCATGCTGATAAACTAATTTTACCATAAGTCAATACAATGTTTTTATTTATTTATTTCACTTTTTGAGTGTGGATCTCCCTCTGTTACCCATGCTGGAGTGCAGTGGCATGGTCACAGCTAATCTCAGCCTTGACCTCCTGTTCTCAGGAGATCCTTCTGCCTTACACTCCAAAGTAGCTGGAACTACAGGCATTCGTCTCCTTGCCTGGCTAATTTATTTTTTATTTTTTTAGAGACAAGATCTCGCTATGTTACCTAAACTGATCTCAGACTCTTGGGCTCAAACAATCCTCCCACCTATGCCTCCTAAAGTGCTGGGATTACAGCCATCATACCTGGGCTTCATATAATAATAATGTTAAATTATTCAGTGAATGCATGTCTCATGCATCTAATCACTAACAAACTATAATGCTTTTAGAGAAAGAAAGTACATTTTGTTCTTACTAGTTATCTCACCTGACATCAGGGAAGCAATCTTTAACCATCTCCACAAAGTAGAGCATATCTAATCACCTCCTAGTCCTACAATATTTTAATTTTTATTTCTAGTACTTATCCTTGTCCAATATGTTACTTGTATATTTCTCCCTCTTCCCGCTAGAATGAAATCTTTTCTGGAGCAGGCCTTGCATCTTTCTTCACTGCTGTTTCTCTGGTCTTTACCATGTTGTCTGACAAAGAGCTGCTGCCAAATAAATATTTTTGTACTAATAAATTATTGACCCTCTTACTTATAAATATATAAGAATTTTTAAATGATTTTTTTGCAGAAAATTCCAGAATATAAGAACATGTCAAAAATATTTCAATATATACATTTATACTTTGTCAAGGCTTAATTAAAATTAGACTGCCAGCCTACTAAAAGTTGCACAACATTAATAACGATCACAAGTCTAGCATGTCATCTAGATCATTTTGATAATGCAAAAACTTTAAAACAAATTAATATTTCACATGCATATATTATAAGTATTAAATGAACATTGTAAAAAGATAAATTAAACATAGGATTCTTATTTTTTTCTTCACACATTAATGGTCTTTGAATATTTTTATCTGGTTATGCACAGATTATTTAAGCGCTTTGCGTTTGTTCTTTCTATCTCATAAAATATATAAAATCATTAAACCTAGCTATGTGAACTTATTTACCGAGAAATCTTGAACTAAGTCATGTAATTAAAACCAGTTTTGCCACTGTAAACAGAGGATAGAGTTCGACTCAAGACTCATTACACAGGAAACCGGCCTTTCAAAAACCTTTTCATTTCTCATCAACACTTCCAGAATTCAAATTCTGTGTTTGTTTGTTTGTTGCCTTCTCCAGAATGTTATTTCATATTAGCAAAAAATTTTAAGGAGAGATTTGAGCTGACTCCATTTTATCCTTCAGTCCCTAAGTTCTTATTTAAATCTCATAAATTAGGCTATGTTTTTGGTGGTATCTCTATGAACATTTGCCAGAATTTAGTAATATTACTAAATATGCTCCCTGTGACAAGAGAGAACAAAAAGATGATATAAACAAAATAATTTCTGTATTTTCATTTATTGGATAGCAACATCAATAATTATCACAAGTCTAGAATATCATCTAGATCATTTTGATACAATATATTCAGTCTAAACTAAGAGCTGTTTCGATTCTAAAAAAAATTTACAGCAAAAACTCAAAGCAAATTTAAAAGCAAATTGTGATTGTGGCTTTAGTTAAAAAATATCATTTAAATTTTTGTTATTTACAATCACAGTTTTAAAACATACAGCCTTACTCCCACATCCATTCAAGAATAAGCTATTCTGTATTCATATTTCCAAATGGGATTGCAGAATTCCTATATCACTTCATGGCCACCCATTATTTTGAAACGGATTCAGGTTGAAAATGGAACGTATTTGGAAATGGAAATGGATGGAACTGGATGAAGTACATTTCAAAAACTACACTCATTTTCATTTCCGAAAAGGTAGAAGATCAAGAAAAAAACATACCTGGTCCAGAACTTCTGCAAAATGATGAATTTTAAGAAGCAAGCTATATCCCAAGTCAGATAAAAAGGTAATACTCAGAGGTCAGAAATGAGAAATCACAAATCTAGACTCTATGATGCTGTTTTTTCTGGGGGCATCTGCCACACACTGGTAGTTTAGCATATGGGTCTCAAAAGGTCTAGCGCTGAGAGAAAAGGAAATATGCCGGCGTTCTTGTAAACATGGAAAGTTGGAAAAAACATCCCATATCTTTTAAAAAAATGACTTACAAAGGCTACAGGCAACAATACCAGAGAGTGAACTAGGAGCAGACCTAGTTAAGGGAGATCATGAGACTATTTGCTTCTCTCTCTCTTGTTTCTATCTAAAAAGGAAATTTGTTAAAGATTCATTATGTAAATTACAAATAATAAACTATGTTCAGTGGAAATGTGTAGGTTAATTTACTTTCCTTCATGTCCTGAAAAATAACTTGCCAACAATTTAAAGTGCTTTTAATCACCATTCAGAATAAATTCTTCAATGGAGTTACTTCACATCTAGGTTTTAAAACATATAAAAGAAGCCGGGCTCGGTGGCTCAGCCTGTAATCCCGCGCTTTGGGAGGCTGAGGTGAGTGGATAGCCTGAGACCGCGTGTTCGAGACCCGCCTGGGCAACTTGGCGAGACCTCATCTCTACAATAAATCAATAAAATTAGCGGGACGTGGTAGCACGTGTCTGTAGTTCCAGCTACTTGGAAGGCTGAGGCGGAAGGATCAGCGGAGCCCAGCAGGTCGAGGCTGCGGTGGCCGGGAGCAGCCACTGCATTCCAGTCTGGGCGACAGAGTGAGACTCCAACTCAAAATAAATAAT